>NC_143513.1:83626763-83761763 GCF_031878675.1 Megascapheus bottae
TGCGTGATCGAGTCCCTGCTGGAATCGATATCTGAAAGGGAGTTGAAATGTATTTGGTACAGAGTGGTGGCATTTCCAACGTAGCCAAGAGACTTCAGGTATGAAGGCATTTGTGCGATAGGGAGGGGCTGACAGCTCATGAGGGCAACTCCAAATGGCGTCTTTTTTTTGTCTTGGTGCATGAGGGCAGGGCCTGGGTTCTATCCCTGAACACTTTTTGGCTAAAGGCGAGTGCTCTACACAGTCCACCAGCAAGCAAGAAGTGGAGCTGGGGAGCTGTGGTTTCCCTTCTTCTTGGACATCTTAGGCCATTGTGAGGGAAAACCCATGCTTCCTATGGGAAGTCCTTTTCACCTGGGATGTTCTCAGAGTGTCCCTGTCCCACAGAAGGGTCTCGCTGCTCACTGGAGAATGCTGGGCTTGGTTAAGAATTCCCCTTGAGACCAGCTGTGTCCTCCCACCTTGCGTTCTTTAATTATGATGTGCATCATGACAATTATCAAAATCCTATTTGGAGAATATTGGATTAGCAGAATGTTTGATTAAGTCAATAATTGGAATTGTAAAGGCCTTTTCTTTTACTAATTACATCTGCAGGAACTAATATTGTCTGTAGGGATAAAATATGAAGCTTTGTTCCTTATGTAAATGAAGATGGTTTAAAGAAAAAAATGTTCTGGAAAGGTGCCCTTTGGACTCTGGCTTATAAATATATCTAATGAAAAGAGAGTCAAGGAGAAAAGGGTAAACAATCTCTTGAAAGTTTTTTTTTAAATCTAATTATATTGGAAATGAGTTCAGTTCATAAATTGTGTACTCTTCTGTAAAGTTAAATAATAACCTGCAAATACAAAAAGAATTAGAACATTCTCACACTTCCATATGCGTAATTATTTTTCTCCCAGTAAATGAAACATACCGTTCTTGAAGAAAGAGTGTGGTGAGATGTTCAGGTTACCAGCTTCTGCTAGGCAGGAGGGATATGGCAGCTGGCTACCCTATCTCATCACTCTTGTGCTGAGACAGAAACCTCGGAACTCAAATCCCCACCAGCCTCATGGTCAGAGACACTGGCAGGATGGCTGATTGATTCACCGGATTTACTTCTGGCTTCATATTGATTTGGCTAAGTATTCCCCTTGGCGTGCTACACAGATTCTGTAGAAATCAAGTGAGGTGGTTGGGTTTTTTAATCTTAAAAGGAAGTGAGTAACTCACCATGGTTCTTGTGTGGGACCCACTCCCAGGGGGACTGAGCCCGGCGGTGGGGCAGGAGGGCCTGTGCTGAAGGGAGAGCCGTGGCGGGCTCCTCGCCAGGGGGGCTGCACACTGAAACGGCACTTCTACCCTCCTCCTCCAGAACTGGGCCCACAGGCCCCTCACGACCCTCCCCAGTGTGGCTCATCCCTCCCCGCTCCTTCCCATGTTCTGTGGTGCACAGGCCTGCCTTGTTCCAGAAGTTGGGGCTGAGTTCTCGCCGTTTTCCTTCCAGCACCTTGTGCTCTGCAGTGTCTGTGTCCTGACATCCAAGCTCCAGATGGGGGGCCCAGCCACCCAGCTCCGTCCATCACAGAGTCCCAGGGGCAGCTCTGCCCTTATTCCCACAGTGCCCCGACATTCGTTTGCTGTCCCAGAATGCCTTTCCCACGCTTCTCTGCCAGCCGGAAGTGTCTCATCACACACACCTGGCTTGTGCGGGCCACTCTGCAGTGCCTTCCTCCTTGCTGTGGAATGGACCTGCTTTGTGCCCACTTTATGCCACCATGCTGTGGTTATGGCTGTGAGTTAGACTCGGACAACACTCCAAGATCTGACTCTGCCTGGTCTATAAAATCCCAGGAGGGAGGAAGGGAGGGAGGAAGGATGGGGAGAAGGAGAGAGAGAGAGAGAGAGAGAGAGAGAGAGAGAGAGAGAGAGAGAGAGAGAGAGAGAGAGAGAGAGCGAGAGCGCTCCCTCGTAATGGTAATCCAGTACTGATACTGTCAACATACAACAACCACCAAACCACAAAAGTCAGTTCTGCTGGACTGTATTGATTGCATTGATTTTAAATGTCATGCCCTTTGGTCTTGAAAAACAAGCACAGTATCAACCTCACAGAAATCACATGTGTGTGGTCCCTGTGACAAGAAACCCCTTGTTTCTGTGGGGATCTGAGGGCCTTTCTGCCCTGCAGGGTCCTCTATTAGGAGATGTAAAGGCACTACAGGCAAATGAGAGACGGGACAGTCCTTCTCAGGGGCCCCTGAGCCAGAGGAAGAAGTAGAAAGCTTTGAAAATGGACACAGGTGACAACAGGCAGGCAGGATACCTAGTTTTGCTGAAAGAACACAGGGAAATTGTTCCCCTTCAACTTTCTGACTTCATAGGTTTGGACAAGTTGGAGTTAATCAAAGAGTAGATGAAGAGGGAAAACGTGTGTTCAGAAAAGACAGAGTAGGGCCATTTGAAAGCCGGGCTGCAGGGCTGCAGGTGTCCCGCTGAATCTGGAACAAGCCGGCTATTTCCGTAGCAGCCTTTGAGTCTATGGGGCGCACTTGATCCTTGCTCCTCCGGCAGCTCGGGGACTCAGCCTGCAAGCACAGGTGTGGCGTGATTCCAGACAGGCAGAGAGGCCCACAGCGGTACCCACAGACCACAGGCCTCTCTGCTGGCTCCCTCGCCCCCCCACAGCCTCAGCTAATTAGGTCCACATTGGAAGAACTCCCAAACCAGTGCACAGAAAGCCCCAGAGTTCAAAAAGGAAGATTCGATCTTCCATCGCACAGCATGGCCGCTCAGAGCCATCTTTGAATGCAGAAACAATTCGCCCTCCACCCCCAATAGGCAGCTTAGCTGTGAACTGGTGAGATATGCAGCTTCTCAACCCCTCCAGGGGAACGCCAGGGATGCACACACCAAGGTTCCCGCTGCCTCCTTCATGGGACCCCTGGACACCCTCTCCCCCTTTTCTCATCACAAACATCCACGTCACGAGGAGGAAGCAGAACTTGAGCACAGAATGGTTCTCAGCGCTGACGTGGCGCTGGCTCCCTGACCCCTCCCTGTCCACCGTACTCTGTGATTCATTCAAGCACAGGTCTTGTAAGCACACTTACTGTGAATGTACGTTCCCAGGAGTGTGTCTACTCCATGTATGCGCACGTTTCCCGGGAGCGCACACTTCCAGTGAGACTGCACTTCCCATGATCTGACACTTCCTGTGAGGCACACTTCCTGTGAGGGCACACTTCCTGTGTGGGCACACTTCCTGTGAATGAACAGTCCCTGTGAGGGCACACTTCCTGTGAGGCACACTTCCTGTGAGGGCACACTTCCTGTGAATGAACAGTCCCTGTGTGGGCACACTTCCTGTGAGGCACACTTCCTGTGAGGTACACTTCCCATGAGGCACACTTCCTGTGTGGGCACACTTCCTGTGAATGAACAGTCCTTGTGAGGGCACACTTCCTGTGAGGCACACTTCCTGTGTGGGCACACTTCCTGTGAATGAACAGTCCCTGTGTGGGCACACTTTCTCCTGTGCACACTTCTTCCCATGTTTGTACACTTCCTGTGAGACGACGTTTGCTGTGATCCTGTACTTCCTGTGAGGGCACACTTCCTGTGAGGGCACACTTCCTGTGTGGGCACACTTCCTGTGAGGGCACACTTCCTGTGAGGGCACACTGCTTGTGTGCAGTCTCACCTGCGTGATCACCCCTATTCTCCAGACACAATGGATTCTTCACCACCATCAGCCTGGAAGCTGGTGCTTTCTGCGCTTTTTACCTCTCCTAGCTTCCCCTAAGGCCAATTCATCCTCCAGATCTTCCCCCAAATACCGCCGGCTTGCCTGTGGTGTGCTTTCCTGCAGCCTGTGTGTATTCCCCGCTGTACTTGTAGAGGACTGTTCGTGTGTGTGTGTGTGTGTGTGTGTGTGTGTGTGTGTGTGTGTGTGTGTGTGTGTGTGCTGGTCTGTGCCTTGAACTCAGGGCCTGGGCTCTGCCCCTGGGCTTTTGTACTCAAGGCCGGCACCCTCTACCACATGAGTCTTGGATTTGTCTCGGCTGGCTAGACACTGGGATCCTCAGGCCTCCTTGTCCTGAGTTGCTAAGATTCCAGGCATGAGCCACCAGCACTGACAGGCAGGATTCTTGTTCATGACAACTGTTGTCCTCTGGGAGATGGTGAGTCCTACAGTGGCAGGACTGGCTTGGTCGTCTTCTTTTCAGTGTTCATCCTCTTTCTTGGCCTTCCCTGTTGCTCACTGGTGTCCCCCCCGGTGAAATCTCCCCAGGAGGCATAATTCAATTTACAGTTGGCTATTAGGTGTATGTAGTTGGAAAAGTTTGTATAAATACACACTGCCTATCCATTTCTCTGTAACCCGACGCAGTGATGTTGCGGCTAACCACGTCACATCTCACTTCTAGAAAGCGAGAAGGGCAAGTTGCGGGGTGAGCAACAACATTTTTGTATGCTAATCTTGCTAGAGTTCATGGAACTCGTCAGTCCTGTCCGGATACCCTCACCAGGTCTTGAACACACCATTCCCTAGTCCCTGTGTACCTTGGGCCTGGCAAGCTGCTCTTGGAGATGCTGATCCTAGTTCTTCAAAGACCGCTTCGTGGAGGAAGGTAAGAAGACTAGGATGTTAATACTGGAAACGGGGACTCTCATGAGAAGACCCACATCCGCTGGTTTATTTAAGGACAGAGTTCTGGGAAACATTAGTCAACGGACTCCTAAGAGTTGAGAATTTTTTTAATGGCTGCAGATATCATTGTAATTGGTACTTACCAAGTATTTTTTGCATTAAATTATTTTTAATTTTTGAATATTGCCAAATATAATTTTAATTGGTAAAACATACTGTGTGTTTAAATTCCACCTCCGAAATATCCCAATGTTGTTAGCTTGTAGAACTCTGCCCAGTGAAGCGTAGCTATACAACAGTGTGAAAGAACCGCTGTGGGGGCCTGGGAAATGCAAGGGACAGTGACATTCTCATGAGCTCCAGTCCCACGCATCTGCCTGGCCGATTTTTACAACTCTCCACATTGTCTGTTATGGGAGAGAGAGGACCTGAAAGCTGTCCTCCATGCTCTGAGGATGGTCTCCTAGCAGGACTGTCACCCGGGTCTTCTCTGCTGACCATCTAGTTGGAACCCCCGAATACTTGCTTTCTGCAGGAAGTTCCTGCTGGGTGCCAGCTCTCTTCCCTCCGTCCATTCTCTGGATGCGCCTCCTTCTCCTGCCATCCTTCCACAGTCAGACATCTGAGTCTCAGTCTGGTGTCCGTCAGGATCTCGGCACGGATAGGACCCGGAGAAGCAGCTCATCGTGGGATCTGAAAGCGTCTGAGAGACGTGTGTGTGGACAGTGCCTCCCCATCACCCAGCCCAGCAAGGAGCCACGGCCTTTCCATCAAGAACTGCAGTGCCCGGCGGACAGGGCCATGGAGGCCGACAGGCGCCACAGAGCAGGAGCAACTGGCAAGAGTCTCTGCAGGCTCTGAGTCCCAGGAGAACCCTCCGTGATTGTGAATGAAAAGCAGCGTGGTCTGCAGGGTGTGTGGTCTGCAGGTATGGTGCCTTCCTCTGAAAGCCTGGGCCCCTTCCCCTCCGCTCCCAGCAGCACACCGAGGCTTGGAACAGCTCCACGGTCGTATCTACCAGATCTGTTCCTGTCAGGATTACTGTCTGTGGCCCAGGCTCCCTCACCGAGAGAGAGAGACCACTCACCAGCCCTGGGCACCACCCGCCCAGCCTCTGCTCTCAGGGCTTTCCCTGAATTCATCCTTCTCTACAAATGCGTTTTTCATGAACAGGAAATATGTGGACTTGACTGCTTCGCTGACTCTGTTAGAAGTTCATTAAAGCTTACGTACTCACCAATCGAGGCTTTTTATGAGACACCACCGAGATGTTCAATGCGCATGGCGCCCATAAACACACTTCTCCAGGAGGGACCGGCTCTATTTATGTCAAGTACACACTTAACTCCACGGATGGAAATCGCAAGCTAGAGAATGCTCGGTGGTGGCTGGAGAGGCTTTCTAGGTCAAGACACCCGGGCAAACCTCCAGAGGCTTGAGGAGCATCAGGATCGGGCAGGAAGCAGAAACAGATCTAGATGGAAACGGATCCTGGCACAGCCCAGCTCCACAGAAATGGGGCCAGCCCTGTCCTTTAATCGGACAATGGTGGACCAAGGGTGCTTTGTCAGCTCTTTAGTCCTGATTTTGTCTGGACAAGAGCACAAAGACCTGCCCCGAAACTGGCAACTCCACCCCTAGACCTTAGATCTTGCGGGTAAATCCAAAAGTCCAGAAAGGAAAATGTGACTTGGAGAACCATCACAGCCAAACAATGAATCTGATCTTTTGTTTTCATAAATTTGTTTTGTAAGCATTGGTTAGACAAGGAAACCATCCGTGTAAATGCAGTAGAGTGGGAGGGATATTTCAGGTGTCCGGAACAGACCTCTTGCTGCTGAAGGCGTGTGAGCAGACACCTGCCTTATCAGCTCAGGCCTCACAGGCCCAAGAACTCAACTACCCAGGAACTTGTGGGCCCCCGGCAGCAGGGGCCTGATTTCCACGGCTCACTCAGCCGGCAGAGGGTGTGGGCATGCCTGGACTCCGACGAGGCCCTCAGGGAGTGTGTGTGGCATTTTTCCAGAGGAATGGAAGCCATGGGAAGCACAATTGTAGGTGTTTATACAGTTCTGGGAGAGGTGACTCGGGCGAGGAACTGTTTTAATGCAATGTCAGGCTACGAAGTACCATGCAGGCCATCTGAGGACAGGGACCCTGGGACCCCTAGCATCCGGGATCAGTACAAGTCCAAAGACCTCAGAAACAGGAAATCCAACAGTGCAGCTCTCAGTTCAAGACTACAACCTGAGCAGGGGCAAGGTGGCTCATGCCTGTAACCCTAGCTACTCAGCAGGCTGAAGTCTGACGATATCAGTTCAAAGCTAGCCTGGGCACTAAAGACTTTAAAGACTGAGAGTCTCTAATCTCCAATTAATCACTAGAAAACAGGAAGTGGTGCTGTGGCTTAAGGGGTAGGGCTGTAGCCTTGAGCTGAAGAGCTCAGGGACAATGCCCAGCCAGAGTCCAAGCCTCACAACCAACAAAGACTATGACCTGAGGATCTGAGCACTTGGTCCACAGACTCAAAAGCCAGCCTCTTCCAGGAACCCTCACAAACATACCCAGAACCAAGCTTCCTTGGCTATTTGGACAGTCCTTAATCCAGCCGAGCTGACACCCAAATTAACTATCACAGTGGCTGAGTGTCTGCAGGCTGGTAGGGGGAACTGTCCCCTGGGGTGATCTCATAGGAATCTGATCTCCTAGCTCTCGCTGGGCTTCTGAGAACACCAGGGTTTGGCTTGATTCCATTTTTAATTGAGTGTGGCCTAGAGTGCCTGCCCAAGGTTCACTGTCTAAAGTGACTGAATGAGTGAATGGATGAATGAATGAGTGAGTGAATGAATGAATGGATGATCATTCATTCATGAAGTTCTAGCAGCTGCCTGGAGGTGCTGGGCAGGTCTTCCTTTTCTTCCAAAAGGGCCCTCCATGTATTTCATGGCCAGAGACACTCTTGCAGTCCACCAGCCCTGCGGCTAACTAGAAAAGTGGGAGTGTCTGTGGGAACCCCCTGGAAATAATAGATTGTGTTGTGCCATAAATACAAATCTTGAATAGATTATTCCCATGTGCTACCAGCAAGGAGATCAACAGTCACAGTGGTTGTCTTCAAGTCAATGCCGTCAGGGGCTGAAGTCAGAGCTGCTGAGGAAAGACGAGAACCAAGAACCGGAGCCACTGGTGACTATTCAGATTTGATTCTCTGTGGCCTCACGTGGTGGGCAGCTGCGGGTGTCACTTACTGCCCTGCTGTGAGGCTCATGGCTCCCTGCCGCGATGGAGAGGCTTGAAGCTGAAAACCCCAGAAAGAGGTGTTGTGGGAGTCAAGCTAAAGTTTAAATGATGGATGAAGCACCACCTATTTAGACTCTTCTTATTATGGGCTCAGAATCGAAAGATCTTCTCTTCCCAGGGAAGGAGCTGCGATCACCACAGATGCACTCATAATGACTTTATCCTTAAGTTACTGCGCACACACTGTGCTGAGTGAGTGACTCAAATGAGCAACACAGGTCATAATTTAAGTTGGAGCATATTAGAAGAAAACATTTGAATTTAAGTGAAATCAACAATCTACTAAATACTGGGTAAGAAATGGGTTTGGCTGACTGGGTCATTTATTTGGTTTAAGATCCAAATCTCAAAGTGAATACATAATTCAGTCAGCTGATTTACACTAAACAAATATACAGAAGGGCATCCTATATTTATCATTTATGTTAACGTATGTACAGAACCGACAGGAAGATGCTAATGTCTTCCACGTGACGCAGGAGGGACGAGGTCCTACAAGCGGCCCAGTGCTATTAACTGCGTGGCTCTACAGCCGTGCTGCCAGGAGTGGCATCTGTCTGCAAGCCTGTGGTGTTCGCAGGCTTTCGCGCTGCGTGCTCGCTCTGCTCTCACTTGGGTGTCTGTTCAGGTGACTAACTTCATTTTGTTTATCCCTTCCCTACTTCTATGACTGTGGAAGCCACGGGAGCTAAGCCTGTTAGCTTTATAAGCAGTAGTATCTTCTAATTGATTTTGCTAGAAAGAGAGTGAGAGACAGACAGGGAGGGAGAGAGACACAGAGAGAGACACAGAGAGAAGGAAGGGAAGGAGGGAAGGAAAGAAGGAAGGAAGGAAGGAGCTAAAGAACAAAAAAATCACATGACTAGTGAGAAACAGGAACACTGCTAAATGAGATCTGGCTCTCCTTGGTCATCAGCCATTGAGGAAGGCAGTCCAGTGTGGAATCCTTCTGACTTCTCCTTCCTTAGGCAGTACAAAATGTCCAGTGCAGATTGTTCCAAAGTAGAGCAACTCTGAATCCACATAGCTCTTTTTAGCATCTTACAGTCAAGTACCAGTTAGAGCCCAGAAGATTCTAGAACAGGAGTTTCCTAGGATTTAGAGCTCACCCCCACCCAATGCAAACTACAGGCTGTGGACGGCAGGCAGCAGGGCAGCCGGAGGGTTGGGTGTGTTGTTGGCGCTGGGTTGAGGAGTGGAGGAGCCGAGGAGCCCAGAGGAGTGTGGCCCTCCCTGACTGGCTGGTCCCAGAGCGAGGCCTGGGTACCACG
Source organism: Megascapheus bottae (assembly GCF_031878675.1). Taxonomy (NCBI): domain Eukaryota; kingdom Metazoa; phylum Chordata; class Mammalia; order Rodentia; family Geomyidae; genus Megascapheus; species Megascapheus bottae. The sequence continues at coordinate 83,635,974 of NC_143513.1, forward strand.
CCTTTGAGGGAGGGACATTTGTGTGCACATGCAGCACACCACAAGGCGTGACAACTGAGGGTCTGAGCAGGTGGAACCCAGGGGAGATAAGCCTGATGAGCCAGTATAGGGTGTCCTTTCCGAATAAGCCATGCCTGGTCAGTGTGGAAAGATGGAAAATTTGAATGAAGTACATTAAGAACAAGCAAAAGCACACAAAAAAATACAAACGCCACCCATAATCGAATCGGCCATCTGATAATCACTGTTCACAGTGAAGCAAATATTCCCAGGCGTCTGTAGTTCTCTTTAGATTTACACAACGTCTATGTATTCATGTAAATAGTTTATGCTTACAAAACAGTGCCGCTTTATTCTGCAGCCTTCCGTTTCACGTGGAAATAGATCACAGCAAGGTGTCGTGCTGCTGAGTGTCTTCTCCATGGCTTCTGGGCCTTCCGAGCTTGGCTATGCCTAGGTAGACTTCACCATCTGGCTGTCTCCGGGTCTCAGTGGTGCTGTCTGTGATCAGACTTTGTCCCTTCTACTGGAGAAGATTTTCAGAAATAGGATTGGAAATTCAGAGTTCTGTTTCATAAAAATAGTTTATGTGCTGGAAAAGTCTCTTCTACAAAGGTTTCCTTCAATATTCTCATCCAGAGTATAATCTGACTTCTAACATAAGGCAGAGTGATTCCTTTTCATTGTTGGCACCCCAAGAGTTTGTGCGCTGTACTAATTGGGTGCATGTGGGTTGGAGGATGGGGAGCGGGCAGTGCTTGGGCTGGGAGAGAGACTGCGGCTCCCCAGCGGTGGCCTTTGATTGTTGGTACAGTCTTGTCTGGACTGTACCACGCACCCCTCCCTCCGAAACATGTGAGTGGAAATTCTGAGGGTGAAATTCGCTGGGATGTCCATCAAATGCCAAGGATTAGGAAACAGCAGGCTACAGAGGCCTTCCACAGGCCGTTAGCTTCCAGAGAAGCCTAGCCTCTGGCTATCCGAGGGCCCCTCCAGGTGACCTGGGGACCAAAGGAAAGCAGTCTTTGCCTTGAGATGTAAGTATTGTTGGACACAGAAGGCCTCTGGCCATGAAGAGAGAGGGGCCTCCCCACACAGCAGGGCCTGAGCGTTTCTGAAGAAGCCCCTGTCTCTGGCTGTCGCATCCCCCCTAGCCATCTGCCATGGCCAGCCCAGCCTGTCCCCAGCCCTGTCACCACGTCTCCTGCCATCGCCTATTCCCGATGTGCCTTTGTGACTCCATGTCTCCGTGGTGTTTGGCCCATGGTCTTTCCAGAGAGCTTTCCGTCAAAGCCCAGGTGCAGGACTCCTTTCTCTTGGAAGCCACAGCAGCTCTGGGGAGCCGGAACAGGTGCCGTCTCCAGGCGTGTCTACCTGAGATGGCGACCCCAGTGGTATTCCTCCCTGTGCTGTCCCCTCCCCTGACCCTGCCCCTGGCTGGCCTCTTTTCCTCGGCACCTCTCTCCTCCCACCTGATCACACCTAACAAGGCACAGCCAATGCAGGCTTCCAGGAGCCATTCATGCAGATGCTCAGACACGTGGCTGTGGATTTCCAGTGACAAGTTGGGTGCCCCAGGCCCTGGCCTATAGAACTCAGCAAGAGGCCTCCCTGTGGGTCCACCTTTGATAAGGCTGTGAACTCAGAAGGGCCCTGTCTGATTTCTTCCTTCCGGAGGCTTGTCAGTCTCTGGTGCCAGCCACGTGCTGGGACCAGGAGGAACAGGAACCCACTTCAGCACATGGTGATGAAGCATGCTAGCCTGGAGGGCGGGAATGGGGCGGAATGCGGGACAGTGGGGGGTTCCAGGCAGGCTCTGCTTCTTACAACGTGTGGCCTTGTGCATGACTTTGCCCATCAGATTTGCCTCCTGTGGGAGTATAGTGATACTGTCACCAGGAAGATCCAGGGACTCACAGCCAGCCCCTCCCGAGCCAGCCCCTCCTCGAGTCGGGTGCTGGGGTTTCACTCCCGTTTCCTCCATCAGTCTGTGGTGAGGATGCATCACTTGCTTACTGCGATCAGGATCTAATTTTTTGAAGCAATGGGAGTTAAGCTATTTCAAAACCTTGAATCTCATTAAAGAAAACGCTATTTTTAGGGTATGAATTTAAGATGCTTCCCAGAATGCCTTGCCCCACCCTTTTCACTGGAAGCCCACAGCTGGCATTTCCATGCTTCCCTAAGACACACACGGGGCCTAGGAGGAAGGACTGGCTTGTCCAGGATGCACCAGCCCCAGGCCTGACTGCAGGCCCACTTTCTGCTGCCACAGGGGGGTGCTGTGCAGAGTGACCTCCTGAAGAAGAGGCTGGGCATTCCTGCAGAAACAAGTGCCCTGCTCCCGCCCCTGCCAGGCTCCGGCCTTGATCCTGCCTGCAGCCACACCCCACACACAGAAAGGCGCGCACAATCAGCAGAACAGGCATGGCCTCTTGGCAAGCTCACAGATTGACCTCCCAGGTCAGTCAGGTCTACCGGAAAGCCACATCATTTCCTGCTCCCTCAGGCCAGTGCAGTGCTCAGCAGAGCTCAGCCAGAGGCTGGGACAGAGGCCTTCCACATGCTCTGTGCCAGCCTGCCAACCCAGGCCCTGCCCTGCCTCCTGACTGCTGGACAGGGTATTGCAGTGATTCCTCCCCTCTGCAGCTCCATCTGCTGAAATGTCTGCAGCTGGCCCCTATGGGAGCAGATATGTGCGGATAATTAATCACACTGTGAGGCCGGGAGGGCTGACCCCTGTGCAGAAGGCTCTGGAAATCTTCTGTACCTCTGGGCTCCTTGGCTGCTCTTGTCCGCCCGGCAGGATTATCCAGAAGCTGGTTCAAGTCCTCAGCGTGTTTCAGGCATTTGGAAAAAAATGGGTGGAGGAAGAAGATACAGAAATAATGTTTCATAAACTACAAGGATATAAATCCCACAGCTTAGAGAGGACGTTCTGAGATGAGAGGTAGCAGGGAGATGCAAGAAAAGCTGAGGAAGGGTGGTTTTAATCCGTGCTGTGGTTGTGATCGAATTGTCATTTTAGCGTGTATATTTGGGTTATAATGATTAGCAGTCCATTGTGGATATCGTGTGGAAATGTACATTATACGTGTGTATACGTGTGTATACGTGCATACGCATGTGCACATAAACAATTGCATTTCCCAATTTCCTTCTTGGAAGGACCTCTTCAGCCTCAGGGGAAGCCTGAGAACTTTGTCCCAAGTAGCCTGGGGGAGCGTCCTGGCCCACCGGGGCCCCTGCTTTGCTCTGCCCTGCCTGGGCTCTTGGGTGCCAGGGTTACCCCCTAGTGCTGGCAGTCCTCGGAGTTCTCAGCTCAGGCCTCCTCCCTGCCGAGGGCCCTGGGAACGCGGCCCCCACGTCCCGTGCAGGGGGGGGACCCCTCCATGACACTGCAGACCCCACTGGTCCCTGTGGCCCCAGCTTCACCTCCCCGCTCAGTGCCTGGAGCTCCTGGCCCACTCATGCCTCATGCTGGCACCCGGGCTGGTCTCCACTGGACACACTTGCGCCCCTCTTCAAGGAAGAAGCAGACCATCCAAATCCTGTGTGCTCTGCAGAGGCTTTTCAGAGCTCCCTCATCTCCTGCTCCCTCTCCCTCTCCCTCTCCCCTCTCCCCTCTCCCTCTCCCCGTCACCCTCTCCCTGTCTCCCTCTCCCTGTCCCCTCTCCCCCTCCCTCTCTCCCTTTCTCTCTCTCCCTGTCCCTGTCTCCCTCTCCCTGTCCCTTCTCCCTTTCTTTCTCCATCTCCCCCTCTCTCTCTCTCCCTCTCCATCTCTCCCTCTCCTTCTCCCCCTCTCCCCCTCTCCCCATCTCCCTCTCCCTTTCTCCCTCTCCCTTTCCCTGTCTCCCTCTCCCTGTCCCTTCTCCCTCTCTTTCTCCATCTCCCCCTCTCCCTTTCCCTCCATCCCTCTCCCTCTCCCTCGCTTCCTCTCCCTCTCCCTCTCCATCTCTCTCTGTCTCAGTCTCTGTCTCCATCTCCCTCTCCCTTTTTCTCTCCCTCTCTCCCTCTCCCTCTCTCCCTCTCCCTTTTCCTCTCCCTGTCCCTTCTTCCTCTCTTTCTCCATCTCCCCCTCTCACTCCCCCTCTTCCTTTCTCCCTCTCCCTCTCTCTCTCTCCCTTTCCCCCTCTCCCTTTCTCCCTCTCCCTGTCCCCTCTTCCCTCTCTCCCTCTCTCCCTCTCCCTTTCCCTCTCTCCCTGTCCCTTCTCCCTCTCTTTCTCCATCTCCCCCTCTCACTCTCCCTCTCCCTCCCTCCCTCCCTCTCCCTCTCCATCTCTCCCTCTCCCTCTCCCTCTCTCCCTCTCTCAGTCTCTGTCTCCATCTCCCTCTCCCTTTTCCTCTCCCTCTCCCTCTCTCCCTTTCCTCTCTTTCCCCCTCCTCCTCTCCCTCTTTTCATCTCAGAATCAAGACACTAAACATTCCATCTTACATCCATTATTTTTCAACCAAGTGCCAGAAGAGCCAACAAATGATGGTGCGATTATCTGTTTAAAATATCCTAATTGTGTTTGCCTTAATCCCAAGCGCCATCTTCCCATTACATTTGTTTTACAGCTTCAGGGAGGTAGAATTTTCACACCCTTTTAAAGGGCCGATTCAAAGGTTTTCAGTGAATCCACAGAGCCTTGCAAGTGGCACTCTGGTCAAACGTTTCTGACATCTCCAAGAAATCCTAGATCCATCATGGGTCTCCTCCCTAACCCTCCCCAGCCAGGCTGGCCTCAGCCCCACTCAGTGCTGAGTTACAGGTGCTCCTGCCAGGCCCAGCACACACATACCCCTCTCCATGCCTAGCCCTCTCCTGTGCACGTGTCGTCTGTCCAGGCACCAGCGGGAGGACACGTGGAGAACTTACATTTGAAGCTGTGGTGACCGCAGCTGCTGAGACCCACGAGTTATTCACGTGGACATAACCACTCTGTTTATGATGGTGGTAATTAGCCATTTCTCTACTTTTACCATGAAACTTGGCATTTTATTCCTCAGAAAGGGGACGCTTCAACTTCTAAACATAAATTGTATTTGGAAACTGCATTCTCCTCATCCTGGCATAAAACACTCCATTTAAAATAAGCAGTTCTAAGACTTGGCTTTGCCCCAACTCTTACCTCTCCTGTGGTTCTCCATCGTCAGTTTTTTTTTTAATATTGTGATTGTTTATTACAGCTTCACCTGCTGTCAACATCCCCGGAACAATATATCCTGTCCTATGTTTAAAGGAGCTTTGTTTCCTAGCTGGGACTTGGCTTCTTATTCCCCCTTTTAATTAGAGTTCAAGACTGCAGCGTTATTAAATCCTCAGGATCGACACTTCTTTCATTCCAGGCTTTAGACCTGTCAATCAAAAGAGCTCCACCAAGCAGGATTCTGGGTGAAAGTCCCCTGGCCAGCGAGCTCCACGGGAGCTGTGCCACGGGCTGTAGGAGGCAAGACCTACAAACTGAGCACTCTCCCCAGAAGCCCCCTGCTCCCCCAGGTGACAGGGACAGTCAGGGTCCGGGGTTGGGGACCTTGGAGCTGAGGGAGCGCCCTGGGAGGGCAGGTTAAACAAGGTGCCCTGACATAAGTGGAGTTCAGGTACCACACAGCAGGACCACCCAGCGTGGCCCCGTCTCCCTCTCTGCCCACGGGAAACCCAGTGTGCCTGTATCCAAAGCTGCTCAGTAGAGTGGCCGACTCTTCCTGGGGAACTGGGATCCCTCAGCTCTGACAGCTCGCAGTGGGCATCCGCTGCTTCCTGCAAGCACTCCACCAGGCTGGAAGATGAGGACATGTTGACGCACAAAGGGGCAAAAGCCTTCGGCTCTACGCCGGCCCCTCTGAGCTGTTGTCCCTGTGGAGACCTCTGCACTGTCCTGCTTCTTGCTGGGTTGGCGATCTCATTTGCTCACATGTCCTCGGCAGGCTGGGCACTAAGTGAGCTCAGGCAGTGGGTGAGGACAGGATGGCACAGTGTACTGAGCTTTCCTTGTGCTCTTTGCTCTCCGAGCCAGGATGGGGGATCATCTCCTAGCTTCCAGGGTCCCCGCGGGCTCAGGCACAGCTGTGGCCAGCACCACAAGCAGAACGGCAAAAGCTGCCTCCTCTGTTGCCTATGTATGGTCAGTGCGTCCCTCCTGGCCTGTCATTCTGCCGTACTCCTTCCGTACGCCCACTGTCGCCCATCCTCTTCTCCTCAGTGCTTCTCACTTTGGGTGGGGTGGCTAGTGAAAGACTTTAATAATAAGCATTCGTCCACACAACCGTGTGTGTGTCGTTACACTGGCAGAGACAGATCCTACACAGGCGCGCACTTAACTCTGGTCCCCAAACCACAGTGTGGTGTCTTCCGGCCTCCTGCCAGGGGCGGTGGCTGGTCAGCGCCCCTTGGCCCTGCCTTCTCTTAGCAAAACTCTGCCTCCTGCTTGCTCCCTGCCACAGAGGTCGCAAAGCTGTGTCTAGGTGTTTGCATCCAGTAGCGTAAAGGAGAAGGAGGTTGGAGCCCTGGAAGAGGGTCTACTTGCCGCCACGGCTCTCAGGACCACTCCTGGGCTGCGTTGCTCACGAGAGCTGCAAACCCACCCTCTACTTCCGTGTCCTCCATCTTGCGTAGGAGGGAAGCATCTCCATCGCAAGTGACTCAGTGGCCCTCAGGACACTTCGTTCAGCCCCACGTGAGCCAGCAAGGGAATCCAGCCCTGCCTGGGCACTGGTGGCCCCACTTTTGCTGTCTTAGCCGCTCAGGAAGCTGAGATGTGTGCCCTGCAGGGTGAAGCCCGCGGGCACAGGCAGGGAGGTACACCACACCCTGCCTCCAACCAATCACCAAACAGCCACAAGCGAAGCTATGGCTCAAGGGCTAGGGCACTAGCCTTGGGCAGGAAAAGCTTAGAGACAGTGCCCAGGCCCCAGGGTGGACACACACACCCCTGATCTGGACACGGGGGACGCAGGAACGGAGGCCTTTTCCATGAGGCATCCTCAGGACGCTTGTGGGTGGATGTAGGTGGATTTGGCTAAGGAAATCTGTCCATGCAGCCCAAGTTTCTGCCACATGGACTTACCCTCAGGGACACCATCGAGCAGCGGCCGCCCTCTTCTCCATACCTGGGGGTGCCAGGAATGGACGGGTGTGGTGAGCAAGTCCTGGAGGGGAGGCCTGCCCACTCCAGAGCTGCAGAGAAACCGGTGTTTTCTAGAAAGCTACTCGCATTACGGTCTTTATGAGTGCGGGGTTAGAGGTGACCAGAGAGCTGGACGAAAGCTGCCTTGTGAGTGTGCTGGCATTTATGTTTCCGAAGGAGAGGGTATTTGCTAGAGCCATGCATGCTGCTGAAGCCAACGTGTGCTTGCTACACGTTTCATGTTTCAAACCGGACCCTGAGACCTGAAGAGCTGAACACTGCATAAACATGTAGAGCCCCTGCCTGTGACTGTCCCTCCCAGGCTGTCACCACAGCTCATTCTTCCTGGCAGGCCTCTCTCCTAAGCGGGGTACAGAATGTCCAGCAGAAGGAGGAGCCCTTTAGAGGGCAGGGGCCTGCGAGGGCCCGGTGGCTGGTGTCAGGGGGCCGAGCTCTCATGCAGTCCCAGCAACCTTAACTGTAAGTGAACTTGGAAAGAAGCATGAGTTTTCAGTTAATTAGGTGACTTGGTTAATTTCAGTTAATGTACTACTTGTAAATGATTGCGTTTTTTGTTAAGCTGCCCAGCATAAATTATTTAAGCCCTCCAAAAATCATTATGCTCCTTCATTTTAGAAGAGTAAACTGAGGTCCCCATGGGACTGACTGTGTGGCTGGAAGTAAGACACTAGGAACAAACACACACAGCTCTGTGGCCAGGCCAGAGGCCTTAAGTCCCATGAAGACAGGCAGGCTCCAGGCTGAAGTTTGGCGTCTACCTACGGCACATGCTGCTTGAGCCTCACCTGGGACGGAAGACCTCCCACACCTGTCGGGAGATTCTGCGCCTGGCACTGCTGCCTGCATCTGTCAGTCTCATCTGGAGCCTCCGTCAGTGCACAAATCTGTTTCTTCCTATTAGAGTCAGCAGAGGCAAGGCAGGCACTGCCGGCAGACAAGTGGTTGATGGTCCCGCTGGGGCACACAGCCTCACAGCAAGGAACAGGCCCTGCGATTCAAATCTCCCCACAGCCCCGATGACGTGGTGCCAACAGAGATATATCCCAAGGCCCTCAAACAGAGCCTGAAAGCCAGGAGAGAGCTGAGAGAGGCCCAGAAGGCCTTCTCTAGAAGAGGCTGGGGATACACAAAGCAGGATGCAGAGTCAGAGCCAAGCTCATCAGTCCCCTTCATAGAGCCTGCTGGGCTACCTCCATGGGACACCTGAGAAGGCGAGTGAAGAAAGTGACTGTCCCTAACCAAGGTTCACAGTTCTGGTCTCAGTCACCAGAGTCGAGCTGCGGAAGGGAGGGGGCAGGCCCCAGGGTTCCCCGCAAAGGGCAGGTCCCAGATCTGGGAAGGAGGCAGGAGTCTTCCAACAGAACACCCATGACCTTCACAGCCTCTGTCTCAGTCGTTCTAACTGGCCCATGTTCCGCTGCCAGTGGGACCGCCCTGCCGAGGGGATGGGAAATTTCCCAGATAGTGCTGGCAGGTCTCCACTGTGCACTGTGCGGGCACACCTACACCCCACCCACACCCCAATCTAATGAAAGAAGATGATGACACTCACATTCCTTGGTGACTTTCTGAGCGGTGTCTCTGTCTCAAACACTGGGATTAAATCTGAACTAATTTAGGCTCAAAAGGACAAAGTGAAGGATCTGGAGCTGGCCAAAGTGGCCGATGCACTCAGGGTGTGTTCAGGGAGGGCTGGTCCAGACCCTTCCCTCTCCAGCCCCCCTCTTCTATTCTTCTATTGGCCTCTCCCTTTGGGGAGGACACCTATTGTAAGTCCACTCCTGGGTGTCTGAGCCAAGACAAGAGATGGATGCTCCATTTCTGCTCCAACATGAACCTCAGCAAGAATCTGACCTGGTGAAGACACATCCCCAGCCAAGGTGGCTGAGGTACTCGGGAGTTTTGAACCACTGTACTGCAGAGAGTACCACCAGTGGGGAGGAGGCAGGCATGCTCTCTGCCTCTGCCTGATTCCAGGCTCCTGGGCTCACATTCCAGCAGCAGACCTACCAGCTGTGTGTCTTTAGAAAGACGGTTTTATCTCTCTACAGCCTGGTAGGGCATAATAGAATGAATCTTAAGTCACAGCTCCTTCAGTGTCTTTTGGGAGAATTTTGTCAAATAGAGCTTGTTTCAGGGCCTAATTGAAGTCTTGGTTAATTGATCCCAATCACGTATGATTACATGTATTTGTACAACACAGAGAGCTTCTTCTGGTGCCAACAAGGCTGAAATGAAACTTGTCATCATTGATTTTTAGGGACAGAGAGTTAGAAAATTTTAAATGAAATCTAAAGACAGTTTTTATTCTTAGTAGCTTTGCAAGAATCAAATTAAGTAGAGGGCTCAGTCTGAGCCCTGCTCCCTTCACAAGGAGGCTGAGACGGGTGGAGCCAGGCCAGGAGCAAAGCTGACACTGCATGAAAGCTATCCTCCCGCAAAGACCTTCCTTCCTCCCTTCTCCCTTCTCAGCCTTTGCCTTCCGTCCAACTGACTTCACCTCACTCTTGTTCTGCCCTTCATCCATTCCTCTCTCTCCTTTTGTCAGCCTCAACCCCTCTTGCCTCCTCACTCTCTACTTCCATTCCTTTCCCTTCTTTTCTTTTCTCCACTAGCAACCCGGTGGCTCCGATCAAATGATGAGCTCCTCACAAAACTCCAGTTCTTGTGTTAAATTCAACTCGTTCTGAGGCTGGGCTCAGCCATCCTCTGGGAATGACCCCCAGGCCTGCAGGAGACTGAGGACTGGGAGACTGTGTCGCCGAGGATCTCCAGGCTGAGCCTGTGTGACCTCGGAGTGCTGTGGGGACTGCGTCAGTGCCCACACTGCCTGAGAGCGGGTGTCCTGGGGTTCTGAGCAGTGCACCTTTCTAGTTCCTGGGTCCTCATTCCCCAGACCTTCCCTGGGGCGGCTCTCCATGGCTGGCGTTTCTAGATACGCAGTGTACTGTAGGTGTAGTGCTCTCTCAGCCGCACGGCTCAGCCATCCTTGCCTTCCATGACTTTGACCATCCTCATCCCTTTTTTGTTCCTCTTCTGTTTGTGATTGTCTTTGGGTGGGAGAGGAGGGTCTGGGTCAATGCCAAGTGAGCTGGTGACTCTAAGAAGGTTTTCAGCTCCTGAAAGTCTTGTTTCCCTCCGGGAATGGAAGTGCAGAGACCACCGGCCTCGCATGGTTGTGGAAACAGCCCCACACTTGACAGTGCCAGGTGGGTGCGTCTGGGCTTTGTTGTGGAGATACCAAGTCCATCCACACATTCTCTTCAGCCGTGAGCTGCGCTCCCACCATGGGGCTCGGAGCCCCTCCACAGGGCTCCATCACAGGCTGACTCCCACGGGAGGCCACTCTCTGGAAGTCACACTGTCTCCTCTCTAGATGTACCTGAAGACCCAGGCAGGCTGGACACAAGGCAGAGGCCGCCCAGGCTCGTGGACCTGTGTGGATAACGGTGATTGGCTTTGTTGAGGCTTTTCTTCTTATGGCCCCTTTTCCCTACAGCAAGTCTGGCTTTCTGCAGCCAGCCTCTCCGTGTGAACTAGTACAGCTGTGATTTTTGTTGATTTCCTGGAGTCTTCAGTACTCCATGACAAATACCCATTTATTTTCTGTCATTTACCTTCTATTTCCCAGTCTTGGTCTCCCCTCTCCTTTCATCTTCTTCTTCTTACATTTTTTTTTTCATTTTTTTTCTTCTTCCATTTTCTCTCCTGTCTTCCGGAGTTCACTCTTCAATGTACTACTTTGTGTGAAATCCACTGAGGTTGAAATTGGTGGTGGTGATTCAGCCGCCATCATATGTGATTAGGACTTGATTTCAAATAAAACCAGCTGAGGGGCAGTCTGACAACCAGGTACCTTCATATTTGTGTTCATGAAACTACCTTCCTGGACTGCCTCCTGGCAAAAATAACTTAGAGATAAGTTATTTGGGAATGTTTCTTGGTTCTCAGCCTCTGAAATGTGTGCATATATGTGTGTATCTGAATGAGTGTGTGCAAGTGTGAATCAGTGTATATGTTTGAGTCATTTGTTTACCTGTGGAAACCTTCTTGGATTGATGTTCCATAGAGTGAAGCCTCATTAATTTCTTTTTTATTTATGTTTAATATCACGTAACATGGGATAATTTCCCCACTATTATGCCTTATGGTTGAGTCATTCTTAATAATTTCCACCACACAAATATTGTCCTGGGATCACTGTGGGAGGCAGGATTTGGACTCCTGTCACCTTTATTTTGTGCCTGCCGTGAAATCCATGAATATGCATTTGCATGTGCGAAGGGATTCTGCAGGTGGATTAAGACTGGAAAATAATCCTGAATTATCTGGGTGGACACAATACAACTCCATGAATCTTAAAAGCAAAAGGAGGTCAAAGCAAGCAAGTTTGAGATCTGTGTCCTTACTAGGTATGGGTGTGGGGAGAAGAGAAAGTTTGTCACCTTGTCCCCAGGGTGAGTGAAGGCAGGTTCTGTCCAGAGCCTCCAGAAAGAAAAGCAGCTCTGCTCACATCCTGGTCTCCTGCTTCCAGACCCCGAGCAGGAGCCCGGCCTCACCATGCCAGATGCTCTAATCTGACCATAAAACTGGGACAGGTGGGCATTGCTGTAAGCCACTGCACTGTGCCACCATTCACTGGTGGAAGCTGGCTTTGTGTAGCCCGCTGGCCCACAGCTGGTCCCACAGGGTCTTCTCACCAAGGCTGCTGCGAGGAAGGGTCCCTCATTGAGCTGATAATGTGTCTTGTGGTCCTGAAGCAGCAAGGAGTGGATCAGCCTTTCACAAATACGTGGCAAGAGCCCTTCTCAGAAACCAGCGTGACCCAGGAATCGGAGTGGAGGTGCGGGTCCAACTCAGTGCTCAGAGCACACGACTGTCTGGATATGACTTGTATCCTCTGGGAACCTGCTGAAGGGTGCAGAACTTTGCAGATCCCTCTTTCATCACTGGATCACAGTCCTCGGGACATGGAGAGGGGAGGTGCGTGTTTGCAAATGCTCAGGTAGCTCTGTACTGCAGAACTAAGAAGCCATAGCTGTGCTCCGGTGACTTCTGAACCACAGACCCAGTGGTCCTGAAGCAGTGTGATCTTCAAAAGCGAGTGGGAAAGAAAAATGTCAGCATGTCTTACCGCGTGACGAGGGCAGGGTGTTCGGAGAGCCTTTTGTTTCCGTGTGGGTATGTTTGTGTGTGTGAAAGTGTGAATCTGTGTGTGTGTGTATGCATGTGTGTATGAGCACATCTATTTCTGTGTATGTTTCTGTGCTATGTGTATGCATGTGCATGGATGTGTCTGTGTGTTCATAATTATATCTATGTGTTTTTCTGTGTAGATATGGGAGAACTTTAAGTGTGGTCGGTCTGTGTGATTGAGTGTGGGGGTCAGTGTGTCTGTATGATTCTGTCTGGTTTCTGTGTATGTGTGTTTGGTGTTGTGCTGATGAGGCTTTCTGCATATGTTTGTTTCTTTGTATGTGTATTCGTATGTGTTTCTATATAGGTATGCATAAAAGTGTTTCCACCCGTCTGTTTCTATGTAGGAGTAATGAAAATTTTGCCTCATTGTATGTCTCTGTGAACACTGAACATGTCCGTGAGTGTGTCTCTGTGTGTGTCCATGTGTCTGTGTGTATCTGTATATATCTCTGTGTCTGTGTCTATGTGTCTGTGTGTATCCCTCTGTATGTGTCCATGTGTCTTTGTGTGTCTCTGTGTGTATTTCTGTGTGTCTCTGTTTCTCTGTGTGTGTGTCTGTGAGTCTACGTGTCTGTGTGTCTGTGTTTCTGTGTGTGTGCACAAGCTCACCAGTACTATTTATACAAGAGCCACTGTTCTCCTGGGGTCCCCCCACCCGGTCTGGAATGGCCTGCTTAGGTTCCCCTCACCACACCTCGTAGGCATCCTGACCTGCCTTGCTCAGGAATCCTGAAGTATCTTACAGACAGGAAGGGCCTGGGTTCAGAGAAGCACTTCTTCCTTACAGAGGGAGCCTACGGAGTTGGCAGTGGAAATCATTTTCCTTTCCATGTGGAGCAGGGGTCTCTGAGCATTTGCTGGATAGCTGAACATAAAAATATAGAGCTATCTGCTGGTGTGGGGTGATGATGACAGAGATTAAAAATGACCTCCAGATTGGCCTCATCAATACAACATGATTTTTTTCCTTATTGAATTTTACTTTATTGTCAAGGTGATATCCAGAGAGGTTACAGTTACATATGTAAAGGTATAAGTACATTTCTTCTGTTTTCCTCCCCTTTCCCTCCCTCCTGCACTCCCTCCTCCCCTCCCTCTCCAGTTACATTGTTTGCCTTTGTCCTTTGTCTCACAATTTGTTGCTCCCCTTCCCTTCCCCACACCAGATAAACCTATATATAAGACACAGGGTACCAAAATCAAAGGCAGTGACAACAGGTAACACATTAATAGGAAAAGAAATGACAGAGAAAAGAAATAACTTCACCTTACATTAAAAACAACAATAACAACAAAGAAGAACCTTGTTGTTATATCTTGGAGTTCATTTCAATTGGCATCAGTTTAGAGTGGTCCTAGTACATAATTACTGAGCTATTGTGATCCTCTTCTAGGCCTATCCTAGACATATGCTAATTATTACAAGTGAGGGGCTCTATGGAGACTGTATTTCTTTGGGTCTGGCTTACTTCAATTAATATGGTTTTTTCCAAGTGAATGGGGTGATGCCATTTTTTTTCTGATGGCAGCATGTAGTTACATTGTACACACACACACACACACACACACACACACACACACACACACACCACATCACATTTTCTTGATCCATTCGCGACATGATTTTTAATGGAGAGGAGATACATGCCATTAAACAGTAGAAGGCTTGGAAGCGGGTAGCGACAGAAGCAATGCCTCACCCACAATCTTTAGACACAGAGAAATGATGAAGCAATAGAAAGCATGAGAGAGGAGCGGGGGGTGGGGGGGGGACTGAGGAGGGCTCGCTGTCCTCAAACTCAGCTACCTTGGCCAGCCCCTGACCAAGAGCCCAACCCCCTAATAACCCCACTGACCAGGGCTCCCTGGAATCTGTGATGCTGCTCCTTCTTTCCTAAAAAGATGCGTGTTCCTTCACACCCATCTTAACTGAGTTGTCTCTGGTGTGGATAACTGAGCTAGATGCCCCACTTTGAGGTGCCAGGCAGTGGGGATGGCAGGCCAGCTCCAGCCCCACGGGATAGGATGGGGCCCCCTGGGCTGGGAGAGACTTGCACAGCGCTGACAGGTGTTCTTGGGAGATCTGAGACCAAAGGCTTTACTCACAGCCAGAACCCAGGCAGGGCAGGCAGAAGGCCCAAGTCCTGGTCCACAGAGCCAGGCGGCCTCTCTCAGCTCCCTTCACTCCCTTTTCCAAGCAAGGCGCCCTTGGGATCCAGAGGTCAGGGAGAGCTGGGGCTACAAGCAGAGAATACGTTTCTTCATGACGCTTCATGTCTGCGGATGCCAGAACCCTCATTTCTGTGCAGTGAGCTTTGAAGGATACAGGGTCATTGCTAACCCAAAGATGAAGCTTATACATAGACAACATCCTGCCATTACTAAGGAGAGTCTGCCTAGCACCCGCCGCGCTCAGGAAGCCACTCGGAAACAGCTGAGGGCTCGGGATCACCACACTTCTGCAGTGCCGCCCTGCTGACCACCTTGGATGGGTGGATGGGTTTATTTATTTCAGCTCCTGTCTTCTGTGCCTCACCGCAAAACCCCAGATCACAGGAAGGCAGGAAGGACAGTAAATGGCTCCATCTGCCCACATCTCCATTTTAGTAAGCCAGGCGAAAGCCAAGCCCTGCTGAGCACTGCTCCAGCTGAAGGTCTCCGAGTGACTCTTCTGCAAGAGGAACGAGGCAGAGGCGGGTGTCTGTTGCGCACAGGACTTCAGACACAGGTAGCATCTACCTGAAGAAAGCCACCAGCAGTGGATCTCTCCTGAAATGTACCAGAGACGTCCAGCCTGGCTCTTTGGTGGTCCAGCCTCACCCCAGGACAGCCCGTTGCAGTTACCGTTGGTGATGTTCCTGAGCGGGAACCTGGGTGTGGCAAGACCTGCTGGCCCCAAAGAGCCCGGCCAGCACACCTGAGGGAGCAGTTCATCTGAAATACTTCCAGCAGCTCATGGCCAGGTCTGGGAAGCCCTACCCACTCGGCTTCAGGGGCCTGGCATGGACTCCATGGCTTGGAGGGGCCCCAGGAGACAGGCTCCTGACAGCCTGTGAGGCCAGAGCTCTATATTCAAATTCTCCTTGCCCTGAAGAAGAAAAGGGAATGGGAAGGCTGTGCACCCCTGACTTCCATCCAGAGCATGGGAGGACGGGGGAGGTCTGAGAGGAACGTCGTGCCCGAAGCCCGAGCGAATGGAGCCTGGAGATGGTTCTTTCAGTGGCCCCTGGGGTCAGATTCTAAAACATAGATCCCAAAAGACCAAACAAAATGCATGGTCATTTACATTAGACGCTTCTGAGTTGAAGACTGGCTTTTCTTGAGCTCATTTCCTGACAACCTCAAGCTCAGACTATAGAGATACAAAGCAACACTGCTTCAAGAATGCTGCCCATAGAATAAAAATGTCCACCACCTCTCCAGTCCCCGAGAGCAGCCCGCTCCAGCGGGATGGCTGCCCGACCAGAGCCTGGGTCAACGTCCTCTGTTCTGTGTCCTGCCTCCACCATAAGGAGCAGCCTGACCTCCTGTCACCTCCAGTTGACACCAGCGCTGTCTGCTTCAGTGTCACCTCCCCTCCAGTGGCACCTATCTCCCGAGTACCCTCGCTCTATACCGTCAAAGTAAGGCACAAATCAGCATCAGTTATGCATTTAAAAATTGGGAGTTTGGCCTAGTGGTAGAGTGTTTGCCTAGCATGCACGAAGACCCGGGTTCAAGTCCTCAGTACTAGATACATAGAAATCAGCCAGAAGTGGTGCTGAGACTCAAGTGGTAGAGCTCTAGCCTTGAGAAAGTCCACGGACAGTGCTCAGGCCCTGAGCTCAAGCCCAGGACTGGCTAAATAAATAAATAAATATTAGTGAAGCACTACCAGGCACCAGAGACTCTCTTCTATAATCCTACCTGCTCAGGAGCCAGAGATCAGAGGACCGTGATTCAGAGCCAGCCCAGGTAGCAAAGTTTGCAAGACTCTTAAGCCAATTAACTGCTGAGCCTGAAGTGGTAGAGTGCAGCTAACCTTGGGCAAAAGTGTTCAGGGACAGCGCTCAGGCCCTAAGTTCAGACCTGGCCCATACACACACACAAAAAAAAAAAAATCAGTAAAACTTTAATGTTAATTTATACATAATGTAAGCTGAAGACAACATTATGATTCTTGATTTGTCAATGGCATCCTAAAAGAATTGGAATCTCCCAAGAATATTTTGGCTTAAAAAGTGGGGAAAGGCCTTTTGCATATAATTAAAGCATAGGGGATGATAGAAATATGGCTAATTCACAAAATATTTGAGTTTATACTCATGTTCTTCTCTTAAACACCAACATCTGGAAGTGACAAAACTAAAGTATAAAATAAAAGTCACAGAATCTGTCTTTTAAGGAACAAGTCTTGTGTAATAAAACTTCAGAAAGGACCCGCATATTCAGTAATTAAAAGTATCTTCTGATGCTAAGTTTTTCTGTGGTCTGGTCACAGAGCCATAAATCTACCACACCTCCCATGCCCTAATCCTATAGATTCAAGTTCATATTATTTTTATCAGCCATCAGTTAAATATTAATCAGCTTTTCCTTGGTCTTACTTAGAAGATTCTTCTCTGAGAACTTGTAGGAACCCCGCCAGGCTGAATCCCTTAGCTCAACAAGATGGACGCCTCCCACAGCTCTTTGTGTTGCTTAACTTGCGATTCTCTTCAAGTGGGGAGCTGAGGAGCCCAGAGTGTTTCCTTGCTCCATTTGCAAATTGACACAATCAATGCGTGACATGCACAACTGATGGCTTTCGATCCCCGGGTGCAGGGCACCCCCTCTCATGCCACTGTGCCGAGCTCTGCATTCCAGGAAAGGTCTACACTCTGAGGATCACGACCGTTTCATTCTCTTGGGTTTCCTCTCATCTTAATGTACTGCCTTTCCGAGAAGCAGGAAATACTGCTGTCATAATCATCTGAGACAAGTTGCAAAGCCTGCCTCATGCTGCCCCACCTCCTTCTGGGGCCCTTTCTGGAGCTGGGGATGTCCCAGTGCCACATGGGAGGACGTCAGACCTCACCGACCCCCGACTGAGGAGTGTAGGTGGAGACGGAGGATCCCTTCAAGCCAGATCCTGAGCCCCTTATCTTCTTCATCCAGCTGGCTCTGGGTCTGCCAGGCTGGACTATTCACTTGTGCCAGTGGCAGAAGTGGAAGCCTGCTCCGGGAATATGTTTGCTTGAGGGTGAGGTCTGGCTGGAGAAGTGTGGTGCTGCCTGCATTCGATCTGGGAAGAAGAACGCGCAGTCTTCTCACAGGGGAAACGGCAACGTGCCATTGCACATGAGAACCTTTGGTGGCAGTGGAGAGTTAGTCTTCAATTCTGTAGGAAAACTGCAAATTAAGGAAGTAAGTTTGTAAGTTGTGCCCTCCAGGATGGGTGAGGTAAAGACCCCAAGATCCCCAAGGCTCTAAGAAGGGAGACTCGCCCATATCTAAGGGAACGTCGGTCCTTCCTGGGGAGATTCTGCGAAGGCAGGAGCACCTCGGGAAGTTACATTCCCGTGTGGTAATGGCACAGACGCCTCAGCACTTGAGGAGCCCACAGGTGCAAAGGGGAACAGGAGATCATGATGTCTCCAGCGCAGAATGGTAAACTTCCGGAGTCCAGAGCCAGCCCCCGCCAGGCCCGGGACCTGTCCCAGGGACTGAAAGCCCAAGGGCTCGGTGGTCCTGGCAGAGGGGGGCACCGAGGACCCCAGGCTGGTCCCTACACACCTTGTTTCTCGGAGGGCCCTGGGCTGTGGAGGCAAGCCCGGGTGTCACCTCAGCATCCTGGGCTTCGACCACCCTGGAGGCCTCACTCTCCTCCCTGCCCAAGGTGCAGTGGATCGTGGCCAGTTCCCGCTCCTCTGAACAGCAAAGCTTAGCTGTCAGCGTTTCGCTTTTCTCAGGAATTGTGGGCAGAAAGCCCAGCCCCTGGCATGCCAGCCACCTCCCTGCCCGTGGTGAGACCCAAAGCAGAAGCCAGGGCCGGCAGAGGCACCAGGGGACTCAGCTCAGTCTGCATCTCGAGCTGAGACGGACAGAAGCGTCTCTTTTGGAGGAGGGGGATCTTGGCTGCGGGATGCAGAGCCCCTCTGTAGAGGAGGAGAGAGGGGAGAGAACGCACGTAGAGCCAGCCCATCTTCCCTGGGGTGGCCCATGCTTCTGAACAGGCCAGCGGCTTGGCCCGCAGAGGGGCCTTGCGGCTCCTCTCCCATCCCCGGAGGCCGACACCGTCTTGTTCTGCCATTGGCTGCTTCCGCTCACTGCAAACTCTGTGGTTGTTGGTGAGCAGTATTAAAAGCCAGGGAGTGTCCCTGCCGTGAGAGTGGCTGGCCAGCATCTACAGCATCCACTGACCGAGGACTGGGCGGCTGCACAGCGTCGAACTCCACCTGCCACGCCGGGGATGAATTCTCCCAAGCTGTCGGGAGTGAACAGACTAAAGCAGTTCTGGAGGGTGAGTAAATGCATACAAGTCAATTTAATGAAGCGGAGAAAAGAAAGAGTTTCATGTCTGGAAAAAGAGAGAAGGAAGAAGCTAACTCGCAGGGCGTGATCCTGGCGTTGTGTCACGGAACTTCTTCGGAGACTTACTGGGGTATATTTGATGTCATGCCAAGAGCTGGGATTTAATTTTAGTGGATCTGCAGCAGAAGCAGTCAGCAGCTAGTTCAGGGAAGAAAGCTTCTACAAGAAGCAGGTGAGCCTTTGGGCCACAAACTGGCCATTACCCTGGCTGTTCCCTCCCCCTGGCACCAGCCAGCATGCACAGATCAAAGCCCGTACAGACAGACAGACAGAGGCACTGAATGTGCCCTTAATACAGTCATGAAAATAAACCATACAGGTATTTTTCTTTCAGACTCTTTGGTCTCTGGCAGAAACTCTTAACTGACCAGAAGGACTTTGAAGCTTTGTGTTATGCTATGAAAACCCTAGGAATTACTTGCATTATTCCATGCCAGCCAAATGGAACCTGGGGAACAGGTCAAGAGGGCTACTGGAATTCCTTTTTCTTTAATTTGCTTTTATTACCGTTAATTAATTGTTCAAAGGGATCTCAGTTCAACACGTCAATTTATAAATGCAGTGCATCGTGGTCAGGGTCACCCTGTCCACCCTTCTTCTCCTTCTCGCCCATCCCTGCCCATCCTCTCAATTTACCTAGCTCCATTTCCACACGTGCACATGAAAGCTGATGGCTGTGTTTACCCTCCCCTCCTCTCTCCGTTCGCCTCCTCTTGTTTCCCGGACGCTGGCTTCCTGGTGTTGATTTTGCTAGACTGTTAGTTGTTGAGGGAACTGGCCCCGCTGGAATGCTGCATGCACCACACTTTGCTTGCTCTGTGTGTGTGTAGATATGTATACAACCTTGTTCATGCCTTCCTGTGTATTTATAAGGGAGATCTGACCTCCACGGGTGAGAGATGGTGTGGGTCCTTTGTCTCTCCGAGTCAGACTTACTTTACCTAACAAAAAATTTGTCCACGTCTATCTATCCTTAGGCAACTTTGGGCTCTTCTCAGAGTGGCAGAGAAATACAGACACGGTTCCTTACTTTCTGTGCCCAGAGGCTAGACTGGGCACAGCAAGTAAGAAGTCCCTGCCTGTGTGGGTGCTGGGACACAGGGGTGTTGGGCCACGTCCGAGCCCCGGGGAATGCTGGGTGGGATTTCACGTGTGTTCAGGGACCGGGGAAGGAGATGATGTGATTCTGATTGGTCCTTCCACAGGGAGGGCAGAGTGGAGAGAGGACGGGAAGTCCTCACCCTCCCTTCACTTTATTGGTGGGTAGGTCACACACACTCCAGTCCTCTCACCTTCCTTGCACCAAGGAAACTTCTTCTCTTTCACACATCCTACCTTGTTTCAGAAGGGCCTGGAGTTGAAGGTGTGTGTGGCCAATTGCATCTCGAATCCTGATGTCTATTTATATAGACTTGTGGTGGTAATGATGTCATTTTGCAGCTACTTCTTCGTCAAGGGTCTACTTTTAGCTGCATAGACTCAAACCAACTTATTCCCAAATGAAAGTAAGTGTACAGTAACGATGTATGCCCTCGGAGCAAACCAAGTGACATTAGCAGCAACCTGTGGAGCTCTGAGCAGCTCACACAGCTCCGGTCTGGCAGTTAGACTGCAAGTCCGAGGGGGTGGGGGGGGCGCAGATGTCTGTTTCTTACCCTCATTTTTTCCATCCACAAAGTGGGTAGTTGCTCCCAGCCCTGAGCCCTAATGTGAACAGCATAGAGAACAGATTCCTCTCTGCTCTGAATCCACTCAGCATCTGGACCAGAGCAGCCTGATGGCATTTCTTGTGTTACACTTTCTAGTTGTTAGAAGACCCTTCTGTTTTTCTTTCCCTTGGTGGTACTGGGGTTTGAACTCAGGGCCTCACAGGTGCAGTGCAGGGCTTGCCCTTCTAACATGGAGTGAGGCAGGCTGAGGCCTGGACCCTGGTCCTCCCGTTGGTGCTGTCTACCGGCTGGGATGGCAGCATGCACCACCCCTTGCCCCAGCCCAAGCTATTGGTTGACATGGAGTTCTACAAAGTATTTTCCAAGGCTGGCCTTGAACCATGATCTTTTTTTCTATCAGCCTTCCTAGGAGCTAGGATTACAGGCATGGGCCACTAGTACCTGACTGTCCCCTCTAAGACACTCTTTCTCGGTAGCACAGGTGAGAGAAGTCAGTGTCTTGTAGACGTGTGGATAAGCCCAAGCTAGTGGAATGAGTTTTCTCCTTCACAGAATAAACTTCATTTTAGCCATCAGCATCTCCCGATGCTCTGAAAACCCATGGCATGCACACACCTCAAAGCTTCAGAAGCGACCTTTACATATACCTTGACAGACAAGTCCTGTGGGCAGCAGCAAGAGTGGGTTTTCTTGCTTCCTGAAGTGCCTGATGGGCAAATACAGCTGTCCAGGACAGCCCAGGCCCCAGCCTGACCACCACTCAGGCCCTGACCACACCCAGGCCCCAGCCCAGCCACTGGAAGGAAGGCCTGAGATAATGGAGTGAATTCTAAATAAAAGGAGGAATCCTTAATTATTTAGGAAGTCTAAATGGGTGATATAATTACACTAGTGTCCCAACTCTGAATTATTCATTGTCTTTTCAATAGTAGTCTTATGCTAATAACTCCAGGCTATTATGAATAACTTTAAAAAAAGCAGACATAGCTTAGAAAACAATTTTAAAGAAAGGGATTTAAAGATCATAATGGCAGAGGGAGAGTCAAGGCTGTACCACCACATGGGCTAAATGGAAGCCAGTGGCTTCCTGCCTCCTGTGTCACTTCCAGAGCCAGTCCTACCCTGAGTCTAGCCTTCCCTCTGCTCCCTGGGCTGGGACTAGGTCCCAAGACTGTTCCTGCCAGTGAGGAGGGAGACAAGAGGATGCACGTCTCGGTGGGCACAGACCTGCTTCTTTCTAGATGATGGGCGTAGAATTTTCACAGCCAGACTTTGAGTTTTAGCTGGAAACAAAACTTGAGTGTGACATTAATTTGCCTCATCTAGTGACAGCCGCTGTATAGTGTTGATCATGTCTATTTATTTACACATTTTCACAGGTAACAGGGGACATAAGAGGCAGGTTATTCAAGCAACCCTAGGACTGTGCTGCTTGCAGTATTTGGAGACTGGAAAGTGGTGGAATGACTCTTACGGTGGCTTTGCTATTTAAATGGCAAATGTTGTAGTCAAACAATTTCCCTAGGAAAACTTGTAAATCCAGTTACTTGTCATGGATGAGAGAGTCTACTGGGACTCAACACAGATATCTGTGCCTTGGAAGAGCTGGTCCACACTTATAAGAAGAGGCAAAATAATTAGCTTCGTCCCCTTTCTATATATTGTCTGTTATTATTTATGATGGCACGAAACAACCCAAAGTTGGCCATTTAATACTAGTTGCAGTCACAGAGGGCTGCCTGGTAAGGTGGAACAATGACCTGATGCAAGAAATCTGAGTTCAAGCCATCTTCCCGTGAACAGAAGGTCCCTCAGCTCCAGTTTCTCACCAGAAAAGATAGTGAAGAGAATGCACCCAGAGAAATCCTGTCAGCTCGCCTGTTGAGGCAGTTAACTCTTGTCAAAGTATCTTTAAGTCACTGTATAAATGAGTTGCCATTCAACAAAGCAGTTTATTAATACAATATCTCTTGCTCATTGTCACCCTTGTCAACATTGCACCCATCCCGCCCCCACCCACCCTTTCCTCACTCTTTGTAAATTTGTAGGACATACATTTGGTGACAGTGAGTCAGAAACAAGATATTCTGTCTCTCTCCTTCCCTCTTATTCTTCCTCTCCTCCCTTCCTCTCTCCCTATCAGCCTGTATCCCTACCTCTGCACCCATATCCCTATCTACCTATCTATCTATCTATCTATCTGTTGTCTCCCTACATATTGTAAGCATATACCTATGTTATTTATATAAAGTTATAGATACACAGGTAAACCTAACTGGCACCCAGAACCGAGAACTAGGGCCCTGGTTGGCTTCAGCCTCTCATTGGCTGCTGATCCCTGAGGTCAGGAGCGGTGCAGAAAGCACTGTGGTGTTCAGATCCTCTCTATTCTGATTCCCTGAGTGATGAGGACGGCAAAGCAAGAAAGCAGAAAACATAAATGACATTAACACCTCCCCACACAAGGGACATGTCCCCGTCCTTTGTGTAGACCAAGCATTCACTGGTCGTCTGAGGTTTTCATTTCCTGCCAGTGTATTTCTGCTCTTGACAACAGGAAAACAGCAAGTTAAACAATTCTTTCCCCAGCGTTGGTCTTGCTGCCTTGAGGTCTGCTCTGAAGCTCCATAGGGAAAGATGAAGACAGATCTCGCCTTCAGTTAGCTTACCAGCTAGAGGAGATGAGAGACGCTGAAGTGTCCATTGTCTGAGTTAGCTGTAGCTGTGGTTAGGGTTCCTGAGAAAATGGACACCCTGAGCTGACCATCTGCACACTTGAGGCTTGCTCTGTACCTTTCCTTGATGCATGAGGACGTCTTATAACCGACACGTGGGCACTGAGAACACAGGCATTTATGTTGATGCTGTGCCTTTTTACATGCAAGCCTACCTTGGCATGTTAGTAAGAGAATGCAGCACAGTGGATTGTTCCTTCAGTCATGACGCAAAGCTGAAAGATCTGTTTACTACACCCCCAGGCATCCAGTCCTTTGCCTGGGCAGCTGGAGGGGGCTCCTGTGGGAAAAGTGTGGGGTCTTCCTGGCCCAGGCTGGGTTCTCATGGACTGACCTGGGTCAGGATCCCGGCAGGGCATGGTGGCCGTCCACAGTGGCCATCTGTGGCTTGGACCCGAGGCTCCCCAGCTTCTCTGCCTCTCAGAGGCTGAGTGAGGTGTACAGTGCATTCTTCTGCTCTGAGGAGTCTTGCCCCTTACCTGCAACCACACTGTGCTCCTTTTTTCCCAATCTCTTCCCTCCTGGTTCTTCCTGAGCCGACTTTCTTCAGCCAGCGAGGAGAGAGACAAGACTCCTTCAACTGTGAATGTGGAGAGAGTGAGCCCCGATGACCGGAGGGCAGATCCCTCTCCCAGGTCCCTGGCTTGCCTGTGTAGTCCACAGAGAGAGTGAGCACCAAATCCAGATCCGAATTCTCTTCAGGCAGCTTTCCATCTCTCTGGACCAGTGTCCCCCTGTGTGAGGCGAGGTTGGGCGTGCCGCCACACTGAGTGTAGGGGTGAAGAGCCATAAGGTCTGCGCTGCAGCTGTTGACACAGCCCCTACACAATGGGTGCCTGCTCAGTCCTGTCCAGGCTCATTATGGAGGAGACCGAGTGCGCTCAGTAGGACATCTGCTCCTCCCGGTCAGACTCTGCTTGTGCTGTCTCATATGGGAGGGGGTCGGGTGAGTCAGTAGTTCCCACAAAAAAGGTGAAGCAGCGAATGACTTCATAACTCGGCGGTCTCTCCTCCCAGAGGTCTGCCAGGCTGGGACCAATGCGACCTCCTTGTATTTGAATCTCTTCTTGAGGTCTGACTTTTATTTATTGTGTATCTTAGCACACAACACAACTCAAGTCAACTACTTCTAGCTCTGGGAGGAAAGGGAAGAAGCACAGGCACTCTGTCCTAACCACCTTTTCCATCCGTCTCTATGACCCAGTCACCAAGGACAGTCCCAGTCCAGGGTCCCCGTGACTGGTGGTCAGATCTTTACTTGACCTTGAATGCTTTCCTTCTGAAGAAAATTCCCATCCCAGTACTCAAGACTTATTAATTTGTCTCTTCACTCACGAACATTAAAAGCTGGAGGTTAATAAATATGTGATGGTTCTAAAGCCCCAATGTGTATCTGATTGACGTGAGGAATAACGAATTGAGAGTAGGGAGCTTTCTCTTTACAGAATTTACAAAATCAATGGAAAATGGGTTTTACCAACTCCTGAGTGTGTAAGCGACATGGGCTGCATGCTGACTGTGTCAGGAAGGGCTTCGGAGAAGTTCTGCCAGTCCAGCTCCCAGCTCCCACCCCCCTCCACTCCCCCACCCCGTGAGCTAGAGCTTCCTTCTCTTCTTACCTTTGCACGTGACAAGGCTGTGACTGGCAGGAAAGGAGAACTTCAAAGGAATAGTAGCTCTCGAAAGTATTTTGGCAAGTCCCATATCAATTTTGGGATGCTAAGCTAGCAAATCACCCTGCCAGCTAAAGAGTACTTACGCACACATTTAGCTCATGCTGTGTAATTTGTTCTAGAACTTAACTGAATTGCGGTTTTTCTTAAAGTAGACTTTTCCCTCTCCTCTCCATGAACCAGAGCAGTCTCTTTGGGTTGCTACTGACAACCCAGATAGGTGGGTTTCTCTAATGGCCCAGAAGGGAACACTGGAGCAAATCAGAGACTGTGCAACCCATAAGTCTAGAAAGCCCATGAATCTACTCTGTGTGCAGAATTCTTGAAGATACTTTTTAACCTAATAAATTTGTCTTGGATAATTCACTGAAGAACAATCCCTACCCAATAAAATCTTTTAGGTGTTAGACTTTCAGCCTGCTTGAGCAGGTACTCATGTTAGAACCTAGAAAGTGTCTATTAGCAGGCATTTAACATGAAAACATGCTAAGTATTTCATGAGGGAAAAGTCTTAGCTGGCTTGCTCTGCAGCTGATAATCACAGACATACTAATGCAGGGAATCTAACAACAAATTTGTGGCTCAGCATCTGTCGGTATTTCTCTGTTTTGAGAAGGATTTATTTGGTTGAAGCCAATACTGTGATTTGCTGGTCCTGTTTCCTGAAAAAATGTAGCTAGAACCAACTCACTGATCAGAAAGGGGCATGTGGGGAGAAAAAATAGAGTATACATGGGAGATTTTCTTAAATATTACAATTTAGATGTGGCTATTGAGATCTTATTGAAGAAGATGGATAAATATCCTTGAAGATGACTTGGTAGAGGATATTTCTATGGACAGACAGACTAATTAAGATAACCCACATAGGTCTTCAACTACTGTCTCAGTGTCCCCTCATACAGTGGTGGCGAGGTTGTTTGTCCTGTAAGATTTTGTGAAGAATGAGTGAGATCCCGAGTGAAATGTGGGCCCTGGAGCCGTGGGGTCCCCATATGCCTTGTGTCTCCTCCATCCTTTGGTAGACACCAGCACATAGTAACCTTCAGCCGTGTGACAAATGAAGGCAGCGGGCCTTGGGCAGATGTGTATTGCCTGGAGGAATGGCAGGATGGATGGATGGATGGATGGATGGATGGATGGATGGAGCCGCTTACCTCTACGTAATGTCTACATGGACACATATGACAGCATCTGGAATCACCTAGAAATGCATCTAGTTCTAACAGGTCTTCCTTCTGAGAACATCAGAAGCGTCAAAACACAATTTCCCCAGCTGCTCCACTTTCCTTCTGCTCTTCCCTCTTGCTCTGTGGGAATGCTGTCACGTATTCCGGGCTATCGGCCATTGCATGTAGATGTCACTCACCCTCGTTTGTTACTCGCCCTTGAATGTAAGAAATTCTCTGACTTGGCAAGCAGAGCACTTTTACTCCAGAATTTACCAACTAGGAAAAGAATGCTTAAGAAAACAAAACACAGGCATCTAAGCTAAGCCTTGTCGGGCCCGCTGCTGGCGGGCGTCACCCTCAGTGCTGGCATCCATAGATACAGGAGTGTTGTAGGCAAGAAGGATTTAGCCCAGCTGCCTTGTCCTGACAAGAGGCGGCAAAGGTGAAGCTGAGCAGTCAATGATGCCTGAATTTCATTTACAGTTGAGTTTTCTGTTCAACCGTATAGTATATGAGGAACGTGATTAGTTTTATCATGAACATATTCATTACTTACTCACTCAGCCTACCCACAATGAGTAATTCCCATTTCTAGAATGGTCCGAATTTATCCCTCAAAATTTATCTCATACCTATGGCGCCTCATCACTAATTCACCCAGCAGATACTTTGGTTCCTTCAGCGTTTGTAGGTACCAAGCATTTAATAAGCATTGCAAAAGGAATTTGGAAAGAGTTAGAGGTAGATGATTGGTAGGTTGGTAGGTAGGTAGGCAGGTAGGAAGATAGATGGATGGATAGACAGACAGACAGACAGACAGACAGACAATTGATAGGTGATAGGGTCCTGGATACAGCGAATCAGCATTAGAAAAAACAGTGAGCAGGGGCTGGGAGTGTGGCCTAGTGGTAGAGTGCTTGCCTAGCATGCACGAAGACCCGGGTTCGATTCCTCAGTACCACACACATAGAAAATGCCAGAAGCGGTGCTGAGGCTCAAGTGGTAGAGCTCTACCCTTGAGTAAGTCCAAGGACAGTGCTCAGGCCCTGAGTTCAAGCCCAGGACTGGGGAAAAGTAAAATAAAATGAGACTCTAGTGAGTGATGGGGATGTTAGTCTTCAAATCTGCCTGGGAACCAGATATCTTGACAAAGGGGAGAGATTTAATTAGATGACAATAATGAGCTTCAATATCTGCACGCAAAACCAAATAGCAGACAAAGAAAAAAGGGAAAGAGTGTAATCCATGGAACTGAGAAATCTCATGCACATAGGAGTGAGCCACTCCAGGTAAAGAGGGGCCATTTGAAGAGGGCTGGAAATCCGGGGAAGAAGGAGCAGAAGGGTGGGAGAGAGCAGAGAGCAGCCCAGAGAAGCCCAGAACTGCTGAGTTGAATTCATGAGTTCTTTAAAAATTGTAAAGATCGATGTCTTAGACTTGGACGTTCAGTAAATAACACTTGAGGCCAGTACTTCCTGTTCACAGGAAAGTTTGGGCAAGCACACTAGAGGTTCTTGGATGTTGTTAACTTTCACTGCCATGGAAGTAACAGCCAGATGGCTGGCTGTGCAGTTACAGCAGCTCTACGTGTGGCGATGTACACAAACACAAGTCTCAATCCCAGATTGAAATCATTGGAATGGCTTAGCTGTGTTTAAGAGGTACACTGTATTTTTAGATTATGTTCAGAATCTATTTAGCGAGCATTACCAGTGTGCACAGCCATGCACGAGGAATCTCAGGCAGCAACAGAAATAGGAGAAAACACTCCTGTAGTCAACAGAGATTCTGCTTTATGCACCATCTCTATGTGCTCGCCGCCATGTGATGTTATGCTCACGTGTTTGGAGAAGCAAGCCCTGGGGCTTTGTTGGGAGTCCTGCTGAGGTAGTGTACACAGAGGTAAGGTTGACTGAGGGGAGGACCAGCTAGACCGAGCTAGGCATAAAGACATGCGAGGACATACAACAGGGCTGGTGCAGAGCTGACCTGCGTGGTGTGGGCAGAGGGACACCCCTGCAAGCCTGCCTGGAGGTGTGGAGGGGCGGGACCTGCTTCAGCTGTCCTTGATGATTCACAAGGTGACATCTTGAAGGAGAGGAGGAGGATGGGGAGGGGCGTGGCACGGGGAAGGACTGAGGTTCCTCCAGCAGTGGGCAGTGGAGACAGAGGGCCCACCCTTGCTCCTGTGAAGGAGATGAGGACAGCAACATCCCCACATGCTGCCTGTCCTGCTTCTCCACAGGGAAGGGGCGGCTGGCCTGAGGGTGACATAGAAACCTGGTGCCCCCGGTAGCCCTCCTGGCCTCCAGGCAGGGGTGGCTGCTATCCACGTTGATATCCACCTCTCGTTCCCAGAGGGAGATGGGGTGCTTGGCTGGAATGAGCTCTGGTGAGGTTTGGGAAAGAAACTGCTCATCAGAGAAGCTGTAATGTTCCTAGAAACACGACGGGGTCTCTCCAAGGCCCTCCTGACATCCAGTCCCTCCTGACGTCCAGCCCCTCCTGATGTCCAGTCCCTCCTGGTGTCCAGCCCCTCCTGACGTCCAGCCCCTCCTGATGTCCAGTCCCTCCTGGTGTCCAGCCCCTCCTGACGTCCAGCCCCTCCTGACATCCAGTCCCCTCCTGGTGTCCAGTCCCTCCTGACGTCCAGTCCCTCCTGACATCCAGTCCCCTCCCAGTGTCCAGTCCCTCCTGGTGTCCAGCCCCCCTGATGTCCAGCCCCCTCCTGATGTCCAGCCCCTCCTGATGTCCAGTCCCTCCTGATGTCTAGCTCCTCCTGATGTCCAGTCCCCCCTGACGTCCAGTCCTCCTGATTCCAGTCCCCCCTGATGTCCAGCCCCTCCTGATTCCAGTCCCTCCTGATGTCTAGCTCCTCCTGACGTCCAGCCCCCCTGATGTCCAGCCCCTCCTGATTCCAGTCCCTCCTGATGTCTAGCTCCTCCTGACGTCCAGCCCCCTGATGTCCAGCCCCTCCTGATGTCAAGTCCCTCCTGATGTCTAGCTCCTCCTGATGTCCAGTCCCTCCTGACATCCAGTCCTCCTGATTCCAGTCCCCCCTGACGTCCAGTCCCTCCTGAAGTCCAGCCCCTCCTGACGTCCAGCCTCTTCTGACATCCAGCACCTCCTGACGTCCAGCCCCTCCTGATGTCCAGTCCCTCCTGATGTCTAGCTCCTCCTGCTGTCCAGTCCCCCCTGACGTCCAGCCCCTCCTGACATCAGTGCTGCTGGCTGTGAAGCGTAGTTCCCGGCCAGCAGTAGTGTTTGAAAAGCAGTGCCTGGTTCTGACGGCCAGGGCAGCTCAGCAAGGCTTACAGGTGCCAGGCAGAGACCAAAACAACCCAGAGGACAGGAATCACAACCAGAGAAGGAAGTAGAGGGAAATGATTGTAAGAATCAAAGGTAAAATGTCGTGGACCATATTTATCTCTTTTGAACAGTTTTATTGAGAAATAAGTACCATAGAATTTACTGCCTCGATTTTAAATGGTGCAAACCTTTCATCTTTAGCTCAAGTCCATCTAGAAACCAGCCTGCAGTCAGTCTTACTGCACATGGGCTCCCAGCCAGGAGCTTCTCCATCTCTGCAGCTTCCCCTAAAAGGGGCTTTTTATCCTACCTTCTTCAGTGCACTTGCTAGAATGTTCCACCAATGGAATCATGCGGAATGCAATGCATTCTTTTTTTCATATATTTTTTATTATTAATAGAAGGGTTACATTATATTCACCAGATAGAAGGTGCATTACTTCACATACATTGACACCCTTTCTCATGTCTTGGGCAATGCATTCTTTTAGCCAGGCTTCTTACATGTTCTTTCTAAAAGACACTTCGTAATAGTTTGTTCACACTTCTTGGTGATGACGGTTATTAGAATTCTTTCATGGACTTATTTGCCTGTCTACATCTTTGCTGAAAAGTCTGGCAACATCTTTGTTTAGCTCTAACTTTTATTTTGTTATGCTTGAATTTTGAAAGCCACTTACACGTTCTAGACATAAATACTCTGGCAAATATTTCTCCCAGAGTATAGGTGTTTTTTTCCTATCATTCTCTTCAAAGTCTCTTTGGATGGGCACAAATTCTTCATTCAGAAGTCATCTAGTTTTCAGGTTGGTTTTCTTATAGGGTCTGAGTTTGTGGATATATCTGAAAAATCATTGACTTATACAATGTGACCAAGATTTTCTTCTATTCCTTCTTCTGTAGGTCCCATTATTTCAGGTTTTACCATTTTTCTTCTATTTTATACTCCTTTTATTGCTATATCATGGACATTCTTACAAACAGTTATACATATATGTGCATACTATGTGTTATTAAAAGGTGTAGATAAACAGTTGCTCATTTAACAAATTTTTGAAACAAGTGGTTTTTTTTAATTCTTTGATGAAATCAAATCTATGTCTTCTTTTTTACTTCTTTATTTTTTTATATTTTTTGTCAGTTGTGGGTCTTGAACTCTGGACCTGGGCATTGTCCCCAAGCTCTTCAGCTCAAGGCTAGCTCTCTACCACTTTGAGCCACAGAGCCACTTCTACTTTTCCGGTGGTTAATTGGAGTCAAGTCTCATGGTACTTTCATTCCCCAGCTGGCTTTAAAACTGCGATTCTCAGATCTCAGTCTCCTAAGTAGCTAAGATTACAGGTGTGAGCTACTGGAACTTGGCTTTCTTTTTATTATCTTTAGGTAGCTGTGCAAAGGAATTACCATTCAACATTTGTCACTGATCAGCATCATCCTTTTCAAAATTCTCTCCCGTTCCTCCTCTCCTCATTCTCCTTATGTTGTGTGATATACACTGAACTTTAGACTGTACTTGTCCCTCTATTCCTCTCATTTGTCCACCTTTTTTCCTTGCCCCACCCTGCCCCTTACAAATATCTATTTCCTGGTGTTTATTTTTTGAACTTGGACCCTGCCTTTCTAAGAAATTATGTTATTTGAGTTCTCCCTTGAATCTACCATATTTCAGTTAGTACGTTTGTATACACTTGCTTACCCCCACTATGTTTACGCATGTGTTTAGAAACTAATTTTAACTTCTACAAATGAGGGGAAACCTGCATCCTTTGTTTCTCTGGGCCTGACTTAATTCACTTAGCAGATTCCCCCCTCCCCAGATCCTTCTGTTTCTAATGCATATATAGACCACATTTTCTTGAACCATTCATCCATTGAAGGACATCTGGGCTGACTCCATACCTGGCTGTGGGGAACTGTGCTGCAATGACCATGGTTATACTGGTGGCTTTACTATATCCTGGTTTGTAATCTTTTGGAAAATGTCCTCTTACTGTTAGGACAGAATCCCCATGTTGAGAACTCTATTTTTTAAAGTTCTAAATCTGGTGGAAGATAATACTGGATACAGTCACCTTGGACACTGGTTCATATTTGTGTAAAATGAATTCTTTGATATTCTTCCTCTATTATTTATTGAAAGTGTCTTCAGCTGCTGTGTGTGAATTCTAGAAGGTCTCAGCCACCACAGAGTTCCCTACCATTTTAATAAAATCTGCCTTCTCACCCGCCCTCAACATGCTAAGTGCTTTCACACATTGTGCCAGAGTGTCTTCTCATTCCCTCTTCCAGCTGGAAGGCTGGAAAACACTGAACTGTTCTCAAAACCTTCTGTGGCACATCTCGCATATGTGTGCCCCCAGCGCTAGGCCCCCTTCCTTAGAGGCAGGGTTCAGCTTCCTTTTTTTTTGTGCTAGTCCTGGGGCTTAAACTCAGGGCCTGGGCACTATCCTTGGACACTTTTTACTCAAGGCTCACACTCTGCACCTTGAGCCACAGCACCACTTCTGGCTTTTTCTGAGTATGTGGTACTGAGGAATCAAACCCAGGGCTTCATGCATGCTAGACAAGCACTCTACCACTGGACCATGCTCTCGGCTCTAGCTTCCATTTCTCACTGTGATTCTCAGTCTTCTTGGCTCCCAGTCCCAGCCCAGCAGAGGTCGAGCCCTGCTGAGCCCTGTGGTAGATCAGATGCCCAGCCTGGATTCTGAGCTCCAGGGCCCTTGCCTGGGAGGGGGTGCAGTGGATGGAGGTGTTTCCCGGTGTGCATCTGAGTTTCAGTGTCTTTCACCCTTGAGGAGTGTTGGTCTGTGAAGAAGATCTTCCTGAGGGAGGTGTCTCACAGTCCTCACTGCCCTCATCCCCGAGGCTCACTGGAGACCTGCACCTCCATGGTCCCCTCACCCTGCTGGGAGCACAGCATGCCTCCACCTCAGAATGGGTGTCCATACCAGGGCAGGCTTTGCCCGGCCTCCAGAGGGGCTCTCCAGTCCAGCCTCTCCAGCCACTCAGCCCCCTGGGGCTCTCTCTTTAATCATCCTTCAGTCCTCCCCACAGTGTCTGTGACCCGGAGATTTCCACAGAGGGAAGGAAGACATAGCTGTTCCCCTCCCATCCCCAAGCGTCAGGCCCCTGGGGTGGCTTGAATTCCATGCTTCCCAAGAAGCCATGCTGAGCTCTATTGCTCAGTGGCATCGGGGGAGGCAGGGATGGAGGCAGAGCCCGTGCACATACATTCCCACGTCCCGCTTCAGGCCCCAGTCTCCGTATCCTCTTCTGGCAAGAGAGGACACAGACCAAGGTGCTGGTGGAGCCTTCCTCATGCCTCTTGCCTTGGTGATCTTTAGCCCTGGACCATCAGGTAGACCTCCTGACAGTGTTGATTCAATGCAGGAAACGTCCCCGGGAGTAGGATTCAAGTGAAGTCCACCTCTGGCCCTTGGTGAGGGTGGCAAAGGCCAGTTGTCATCGTCACCAGATGACCCAGTGCAGGCAGCTGCAGCTATGGGGGGTGTGGAGCCAAGACACCCGTGTGTCCCAAACAGGACTCACTATGTTCAGTTCCTATACATGGTGTCACAGTTCACGTAGAAAGCCGTGCTCCGCAGTTCATGGGGTGACCTACCTGGAGTCCATGAGATGCCTCCTCCCGGACTGCCATGTTACTCTAATGGTAGCAGGTTGGCAGAGGTCTCGCTTCCGCCAGGCAGCTGCTGAGAGGCGTGCGTTTGCTGGGCTGGTTGTGTGGTTGGTTGTTTGCTTGCTTTCGTGGTGTTTGGTGTTTGAAGTCAGAACTCAGGCTCGACAGCTGTCGCTTTACCACTTGAGTCATTTTTCAAACAGTATCTTGCATTTTTGTCTCAGCTGGCCTCAGATTGTGACCCTCGTACGTATGGCCTTCTGCGTGGTGAGGATCACAGAGGCCCCCTCTCTGTCAGCACCCATGGCATCCTGGGTAGTGAGAATCCATCCTGGTGCTCACCACGTGCGATGTGGCTCAAGCGGGGCGGGGCAGGGAGGCAGGGAGGAGGGCTATGGATGCAGCTTCTCCGCCTCGGGCCCTCTCCCTGCCCAACGTGGGACCCGAGTTACATTACATCATACAGAAGTGTCCATGTCCTCACTCACTGGGTTCAGAAAGAGACAGAATGAGTGGGGAGCCCTGTTAGATCACACACTAAACAGGTGATCTGTCTGTCCCATGCTGATGTGTCCTGTGCCCCCATAAACAGCCACCACCCAGCCTTTGTCTTCTTGCTTCCCCTGCCCCTTGTCTGGCACATAAAGCAGCACCAGGTCTGCTGCCTGCCAGAGGAAGCGAGGACGGGGGACGTCTGGAGTGGTCTGGCACGGTCACGGGTGAGAGCACTCTTCTCCAAGATCCCTTGGCAATCAGGATTTCAACAGCTTGCAGAATACACTTGACACTTCCCCGTGCTTTCAAACCACGAGTGCTGCATTTGCTGCTCCGGTTTGCCCCCCTCCTCCCTTGCCTCATGGCCTGGGCCACCTAGCCACTCAGTACTTCATACACGTAGCCACCTTTCCGTGATCCGCTTTCCTCTTCCATGCACCAGGAATCGTTGAAGAATTATAGGAGAAATGCATGCAGTAAGAGGCTTCACGTTGGGGCGACGGAGTTGGCTTTGGACATGCGTAGAGGTGGTAGCTGCACAACAACAACGCCGCGTTGTTTATTTTTACATCATTAGGGTGATGGTGCGCCATCTGCACCCAAATAAGTCATTCTGTTATATCCTACTATGTCATCTCAACAGTAAGTACCGAGACTGCTTCTCTTGGATACGGAATGTAGCTCGGGCATTCGAGAATATTTCCAAGCAAACCCTAGACAGGTCAGAAAGAAAGGGATGGAGCACAGCGACATCCTGGTCCTCAGCTCTGTGACACGCCACAGAGGCACGGAAAGGTGGGCTCCTGTGTGCGCAGATGTGGTTCATTTTGAAGGGAAAATAGGGAAATAAAATGGGAGACATGCTGCCGGTGAAGCACACAAATACACCCACACATGTGTGTGAGAGGGGCATGTCACGTGGCGTGTGTGAGAGAGGAACATGCCCACGTGGCCTGTGTGTGAGGAACATGTAACATATCCACGTGTCATGTGCGTGGGAGGAACACACCTGCATGGCAGTATGAGAGCTCCAGGGACCTTGGATGCCAGCATCTCAAGTTAATCGGTGTAACTGGAAATGCAGCCTTCTCCACTGACTGACATTTGGGATTTACAATGATAAGGTCATGTGTTTGCTGGTAGAAGAACAGTACAATATTGGGTGAAAGCACATTTTACTTTTAAATTACATATAGGGTATTTATCCCTTTACATGATTTAGAGGGAAAACATTTCATGTGAACAACAAATATTCAGTACACAAATCTCTCTTATTTAATAGAATGCCAGTAAATCAGATCACACCATCTGCTCAACTCTTCCCCGCTAGTTCCCAGGTTGGCTCGCCTTCCGTGGACCCCTGAGGACCCACGGCTGTTGTCCAGGAAGGCTGCATGGTTGCACCCCCAAACATTTTGCAGAAATTAAGGCAGTGTCTGAGCTAACCACACACACATTTGGTTTCAAATGAACCCAAAGCAATGTATAAAGTTAGACCCACATCAGATCCTCAAATATATACTCTCGTCTTCAAAATGAAGAAACAGAACCCAGAGAACCATTCTTAACCAGAAAAAAATGCTCCTTTTAGAGTAGAATCTACTTCCTTTTTTTGTCAGTTGTGGGACTTGAACTCTTGGCCTGGGCACTGTCCCTGAGCTCATCAGCTCAAGGCAAACGCTCTACCGCTTGAGTCACAGCACCATTTCCAGTTTCCTGGTGTTTTGTTGGGGATAAGAGTCTCACAGATTTTGGTGCCTGAGCTAGCTTTGAACAGCAGCCCTTAGATCTGAGCCTCCTGAAGTATCTAGGATTACAGGTGTGAGCCACAGGCACCCAGCTAAAGCAAAATCTTTTCTTAGAGACAAAATAATCTTCTTGTTTTCATGTGTGATACTTTTGATTGCAAAGCATTTTATTTTTCATTCCAATGGAAAATCCACAAAACACTCCTTGGTGAATGCTTCCTCAATGCTTTTTTTTTTAAGAAAAAAAAGAAAGGACTCCCATGTCTCAAACCTTTTCCCCTCTCTACAGAGAGAATATGGGCTTCTCTGCCTTCCTTTTACTTTCAAATGAACATACTCTTATCTTTAAAAGAAAAAAAAGGAGAAGACCGAAAAGTAAAGGAAAAAAGAAAAAATAAACTATCAACCTCCATCAATATTTACTAAGGTGCCAGTGCAAGCCTCGATTTCTGGGAGTGACTCTGGGAAGAAGGGGCCTTCTACTTTCTATCAAAAACTCTTTCTGGTGAGACCTGTGACATTTACAGGGATCCAGAAAAATTATTATTAAATCAGACTTGGCTGGAGAAAATGAAGTATTTCCTTGGCCAGAAATAGAGCTGACCTGGCTCATTCCAGCTGCTATCATTATGCTGCACATTCATTTCCCAGTCTAAGAGCCCTAGATAACCCGAGAGGGCCTGGCTTCGGCAGTGTCCCCATCCCTCAGCCGATTCATCCCGTCTGCAACGTGCAATGTGCCATTTATCACGATGCTCCTATTCCACTCTGTCCAACACAATAAATATTAAGCAAGTGCTGTGTACTTACATAATTTGCAGAATTGATCGGCTGACTTAAAAGCTAGGTTCCCCAACAAAAGAAAATGGAGTGCCTTGTGCAAAGGTTAAATGCCGTGTTTAATTGGCAATTGTGCGTTAGGAATCCATTGTAAAGCAATCGCAGTGTGAGGGGACGCTTCAGATAGCTCGGCCAGGGACATACGTTTTCATAGTTACCCATTAAAAAAAAGTCAAGTCCTGGAATCAGAGGCAAGACATGGGGCAACATTGGTCTGGATTTCTGCCTCGTCAGGATGTGATTTTTCTCCCTCCTACACTCCACCTCCGGTATTTAGAACATACTAAATATGCAGACTGTTGCCTAAATAATTCATCCAAGCCTAGCAGACTGTTAAATATCAGAGAAACACAGGCACAGGCACAGCCAAGGGCATTTTGGATATTTACCATTTAAGTTGAAGGACAGAGGAATCTAATGAGGAGAGGAGAGAAAAGTCAAGAAAAAAAAAAGAAAGGAAAAATAAACGTTCAACCTCTATAAATATTTACGAAGGTGGCAGAGCAAGATCCATTTGGACTGAATCAACTCTTTTGACAATAGCTGTTTTCCAGAATATTTAAAGTGTGGAAGCGATCAGGTCCCCCTGACAAGTGACGGTAAACGGAAGGCACTGCCATTTTCCCTCCACGAGGCTGTAGCAGGCAACTGGATGTCTTGAGTCTGTGTAGGGCAGGAGTCCGGAGATATCTGAGGTCCTCACAGAACCGCAGGATGTCAGAGGGGCCACGTGCTGCTTCTGGAAGGGCTGTCCTGCCATTCTTTGTGCACTGCCAGGGGCTCCCGCCTTCTCCTCCCCTCCATCCACACGGGCGGAAGGCGTCAGAAGGGGCTCTGTTATCTCTGCCTGACTTCTACAGCTCAACCTCACGGTGGAGGAGCCTCTGACCATCTCCTGTCTTCGGCTGAGAGTTGGCCCTAGGGTGGCCATCTCTAGGAGAAAGCTTAAAACATGGAGGAGCGTTCCGAGGGGTGGTGAGGAAGCTGACCCCGAGGGAGACAACCCTTCCGTCTCCAGAGCCACATGCGGAGGACACGTTCCTTTGCCGTCCATACGAAACAATTTCAAGCCACGCTGACGTTGGACCCTCCTCTCCCCCCTCGAGCTCAGCAAGGGCTCTTTGCTTTTGGACTAATGTGAAAAGCGAGGTCAGGAGTCCGCTACGAGCATCAAGCGTCGGCCATCTGCTGATACAAATGGCTGCGCTCATTCCAGAAGAGGAATGTTCCGCTGCCATTCCTCAGTGACCCCGCCACTGAGAGGGACGAGATGGATGGCACTGGACCTGGCCAGTGATGACAGCACCAGCAGGTGTGTGTGTCAGACCCTGCTGGGACATCTGCAATGCCGCCGGGCTTGGGGAAGGGAGTCTAACTAAGCAGGCTTCCGATGCTGCCTGGCCTGGCCTGTAGCGGTAGCTGAAAGCGTTGCTCTCTTGGGTTTGGTTGGAATAAAAAACAAAACAATAAGAATGAAGCAAGGGACTGCAGTTCTCAGTTGTGAACCAGATAGCAGGGGAAAGGACATGGACGTTGGAAGAAAAGGATTTGGTCTTGGAAAGTTTGAATCCTAGGGCTTCTCATCGTCCCAGCTAAGGGAGGACATGTGTGGGCTCTGCGAGCCTCCTGCCCCGCTTGTCCCCGAGAAGCCTGGCCTACAGCCTGGAACAGGCCCTGCTGGCAGTAACTGCAGGGGGCAGCTACTGTGCTCTGAGGAATTCTGAGCCTCACGTGGAGTGAGTCCCTCTAGCACACAGTCCAGGGACATGGCACGACAGGAGAGCTGGGACTTGGGGCCAGGCTGCAGATTTGCATGCCAGCTCCATTTTTGCCTAGCTGGGTGATTTGTAACAAGATGTGAACTGGTGGCCATGGTAGGACCGACCTCACACTGGTGATAGGGGATTGCATGTGTTCATAACTGTAAGGAACTAGAAAGAGAGCCTGGAACGGCATCTGCTGCGTCACCTCGGGGTGCTTTCTGGCAACTGGAAAAGACAGTCAGGAAAAGAAAGCTCATGTGAATTAACTAGTTCAGTCACCCCCAGATCCCCTGCCTTGCCCTGTACACAACTCACGTAAATGAATAAATTTAGTCACCTCCAGGCCTCTGGCCTATCCTTGAACAAAGACAGCTGGATAGAGAAAGGACTAAGTGGGGCTTGAAAATTGGGGATGGGGCGGTGTCTGTCCAGAGAGGCTCTGCTGGCTAGAATGGAGCTTTCTAGGTATCCAGGAGATAGAGCAGCTACGCTCGTGTCCTATAAAGAGAACATCTTCAACGGAGGAAAGGCTGTTACAATGGCACTTGGTCAAGAGTTGGTCCCTGCAATCACCAGAGAACAGGGAGATTGCCCCAAATGTATGCCATCCTGAAACTAACGTGCCTGGCAGATATACGCTCATTTTAGTGAAGAAACAGAGCCCAGAGCAGCCTTGTGGCTAGGATCCTGGGCTGGAATCTAAACTCTTGCTCAGCTTGGACCCACTCGCAGTTAGCCAAGCCCTCGCGGCGATCCGAGGCCAGCAGGCTGTGTGGAGCCAGCGACTTGGGTGGCCCCAGCTGCTCCTGTAGGTGGCTCTTCTCAAGAAAG
Organism: Megascapheus bottae; assembly: GCF_031878675.1. NCBI lineage: Eukaryota > Metazoa > Chordata > Mammalia > Rodentia > Geomyidae > Megascapheus > Megascapheus bottae. Next base: position 83,674,731 of record NC_143513.1, read on the forward strand.
CTGAGACAACCGCCTTCCGGCCCATGTTAGGTAGCCACAGGCCTGGAGACTTCCGGATGCTGTCCTGAACAGAACGACGAATTGCATGATTTGCGGAGTGGGTTGGGACAGACTCTCAACTTCGAGTAGGAGGAGCTTCTGCCAGCTGTGAATATCAAAGGGAAGGGGCCCAAGTCCAGGTCTTGCATGAGGTTGACCTCACTCCCCCACCTCTGCACTCGGACAGGGGTGCCAGTGGGGCCCTTCGCGGCCTTGTGCCGAGATCTGGGTGGGCACGCTGCCCTTGTGAAGAGAGCACATAAGCCGTGTGGAGTGCAGCTCCTGGACCAGAGCTACCTCGGGCTTTGGCGCTGGTGGGCAGAGCACACAGGGTTATCACGCAGATGCATTCTGCAGCCTCGTTCTCTTTGTGTCTCTCAGAGTCCTGACTGTAATTAGTATTTTTAAAAGAAGCCACGAGAATGGAAGGCTAGTGAACTACTTTGCTTTTAAGATCTGCATCTATGTTCTCAAGTGGGCTGGGGCTGGCGCTGGAGTGAGCCAAGGGCAGGTTGGCTACAGCTGTCAAAGACGGCAAAAGACAACCAGAAAGCATCAGTGGCTATCACCAGACTCCTACCTTCTCATTCCTGCCCTGAGCACTGCCACAGTCTTACAATAATTCCTGTCATACTAGATCGCTTAGAACTACAGAATATCGTCAAAGGGATGTGAGTGGCTTTAGTTTTTCAAGGTAACAGATGTTGTGTTGATGCTAAATCAGTTAATTCAGCCAATCCATCATTTTTCTTAAGAATTAAGTATATTCTGTGTGTGTGTGTGTGTGTGTGTGTGTGTGTGTTGTGTGTGTGTGTGTTGTGTGTGTGTGTGTTGTGTGTGTGTGTGTGTGCTCACACTTCAGTGGTCTGATTGTAGGAATGCAAATTTTTTATGGACTTATTTTGGGTTGCAGGAAACCTTAAGATGGCTTTTCTTTCCTAAGGTTATTTGCTGGTCTGTTTGTGTCCTGTTGGCAGTGAGGTAAATTTTAAATTATGTAGTCTGCAGTTTTGCACTAAGAGATGCAGAGAGATGATTCATCATTGTCCTCATCTTCCTGTTTACGTGCAGGCCCATAATTCACGGTCAGAAACCACCTCTCAGCTCACTGAGTGCTCTTCGCGCATCACAGAACCATTCTCCCACTGTCCAGAATCATAAATCACTTTTCTGGTCAACAGCAGAGCTAAAAAATGTCAATGTGTGTACTTTAAGTATAGAGAACCATCTCTAATTCCCCACAGATGAGGTGGAATGTAAGAAGTGTCTGCAGGAGCCCTTTGACTCAGGAAGTCTGAAGTTTGCCTGTGGACACGTGGAGAAGAGATGCATGTATAAACTTCCCCAGTCGAGGCTAGACTGTGCTACAAAGTGTATTTGTGCAGAATTTCTGGTGCATTAAGTTTCATTCATGCAGCCTTTTTCTTGATAAAATTATTCATGCTTGTTGAGTCCTAAGACAGATTTGACCCGAGGAAAAGAAAAGAGCTGGTGAAATTCTCAGTTTTGTACAGTGGAAAGTATTTGCACCTCCCCAACGAGAGACAATAAGTGAACCCTGGCCAGGACCAGAAAGCCTGGCTCAGGATGTGGGACCCACATTCTCAATGCGAATCATCAAAGAAAGCAAAGCTCCACTCACCACACCTTCTATCCAAAGCAATAGCAGGGTCTGGACAGTTCAGAAACATTTCCCAGCAGGAAATAAAAGCCGCCACAGCTCTCCACTGCCCAGGCAGAAGTAACTGCAGCAGAGACAGTGCTCCTGATCCTGTGTGCGTGCATGCATCCAGTCCACACATGTACGTGTGAGTCCACATGTGTATGTGTGTTTACCCTGGTCCACACATGTGTTCGTGTGTTCGCAGACCTCTGACTTGCTGCCACCATTCACAAGGGTTGACTTGCTGGTTCCAGGGTTTTGTGTTTAGCACTGCGGGAAGAATTCACTCTTTGTCTCAGTAAGGGCCTACTCATTTCCTGTTGTCCTTTATTCTCCTTTCTCTTGACTTTCTGCGTTTCACCCTGGGTGGTCTCAGAGCACCCAGCCTTCTGCCTGCCGCTTCTCTCGGTCCAGATTACAGAACAGGGGTCTAAAACCCAGCCGTGCGCTGTGCTTGGATGTCAACATCTCTGTAAGGTTCAGAGAATGGAACTTCAACCCCAGGATGAGAGTTCAGACGTGGAGTCTGGGAATGGTTACATCCCAAGCTCTCAGATCAGCCCCGCCCCTCAGTCCTCCCTGTGAGGACACAGCAAGGAAACACCAGCTGAGAAACAGTTTCCACACCCGAGGAGCAGGTCTGCCAGAGGTGGTTCAGAGCTCTGGGGCTCTTCAGCCAGGAAGGCAGCGCCCACTGCTTTCTTCCTTGTCTCATGGCTGGGCTTGAACAGGTAAACACCAGACGGCCAGCCTCTCAGTAGCTGTGTGTTCAGGAACGCAGGTTTGAGGCGCATTTGACCCGTGCCTGGCAGTAAAGCAGGATCCGTGCTTATCTTAGTCCACTTATACAGCCATAACCAAGTGTCTAGAGCCAGTCAATCCGGGAGGTTGAAAAGATCAAGGTCAAGGCCTGAGGGGAGACGTGGGTATCCGATGGGGACAACTCTACTTCCAAAATGGCGCCTTTTTCTTGTGTCCTTGGGAGGTAAGGGCCTGGGTCTTCCTGGCTGGGGTGGGGGTATCTGGCCTGCTCTGGCTCTGGCACTGGCATGAGGTTTCTCAGCACGTTTCAAATGCTGGTCTCTTAATGCTACCACACTGGTATTAAATTTCAAGATGGGCTCTGGATACATTCAGACCTGAGAGCAGACCTGCCTCCACCCCCACCCCGCCTCTCTCCTCTTTCTTGTTTCATTAGACAGCCTATCCAATGACCTTTTCAGTCCTAGGACTCGGTGGCTCCGGTGCCGTATAATAAATCACAAGAGGGTGGCTTGACTGTTGAAACTTTTATTACAACGGCTGTGATAAGGCCTCTCTCTGCTGCTCTCTGAGCTGCCAGGCTCTCTGTGTGTGCTGGGGAGACTGGCCACGCACAGCATCTGAAAATTGCCATTAACCTCTACTGAATTAGAAACAGGGAAATGAACAATACTGGAAGAGGGCCAAACCTTTCCAGAGATAATGCTCACATTATAACATCCTCAGCTTAAATATAGCATTTTGTATTATTAATAAGGCATAAAGCTGGGCGCTACGGCTCGTGCCTATAATCACAGTTACTCAGGAGGACTGTGGTTTGAGGCTAGCCTGGGAAGAAAATTGGAGACCTCATCTCAAATAATAAATCTGGGTATGGCAGCCTGCACTTGTCACCACAGCTATGTGGGAAACATAAATAAGAGCACCATACACTAGGCCTTTTCTGGCATAAAATATGCTGCCCTCTGTGAAAAATAAGCAAATGGGCTGGGGATGTAGTTCCCATGGTAGAAAGCACAGAACCCTGAGTTCAAGTCCAAGTAACCCCCCTCAGAGCTCTGCAGGAATCTCTGCTCCACTTCCCTTCAACTGCCCAGCTCTGTTTTCCCTTCTCCTGCTCACCATTCACCACCGAGGCCAAACAACCCACACCCACACATGCTCTGCACACCACCAATCTGTAACCTTCTATCCTCTCAGAAAGCTGTGTCTTTTTTTTTTTTTTGCCAGTCCTGGGCTTGAGCTCAGGGCCTGAACTCTGTCCTTGGGCTTTCTCAAGGCTAGAGCTCTACCCCTTGAGCCTCAGCACCACTTCTGGCTTTTTGCTATGTATGTGGTGCCAAGGAATTGAACCTGGGTCTTCATGCGTGCTAGGCAAGCACTTTAACCACTAGGCCAAACTCCTGGCCCAGAAAGCTGCGTCTTTAAAAACTCAGCTCCACTTCAGTTCCAGTACCCCCCCACTTTCCCCAACTCCATTTGCCACCTAACACATCCCTGAGCAGGGGTTCAAGGTAAAAGAAAGGAGCCACTTAAACTCAAACCCTGAGTTATCCAGTGAGGGCAGAAAGAGATGCTGGAGACAGCCCAGGATGCAGTGCTCAAGGCAGCAAGGAGCTCTCACTGAGGACCTACAGGAGGGGAAAAAGAAAGTGAGGAATGATGGGAGAGCACTGCAGGCAGAGAAAGAGGCAGGCCCCAGGAAGACTCCGGCTTCAGGGGACAGCGAGACCAGCATGCTCCTCCGGTGGCGCCCCTGTTGCTAATGGCACTCAGCTCTGAGGAGGCGCACACGTTCAGTGCCTCGGAATTGGTCCCCAGGTTCCCGTAATCAACTCTAAAGCTTTGTCTTTCATAAAGCATGACATTAAACCAAGGCCTAACTGTCTTTTGAAATTGGCTGTGTACATTAAACACCATAGGAATGATGAGAAAGTGAACAGCTCTGCTTAGCTGGAGTGGTGTGAATGCTTTGTGGAAATAAGTCACGACTGTGCCCAACAGGCAGGGTTCAATGACACCAGTTACCCAAGTTAGATGATTATAAGAAAAGACTCCAGTCCCAGACAGAGGGTATTGGCACCATCAGCGGGTGGGGAAGGCAGAAGAGGACTCAGAGTTTACCCAAGTCCTTAGCTCTAAACAGTCTGCCAGACACTGTGACCCACGAGAACGATTCTCTTCAGAAGACACAATGTCGGTGCAGATGCCAAAGTTGGGGTTGGAGCTTGATGCCAGGGCTGGTTTAACACACATGAGGCCCCGAATTTGATCCCCAGCATGACACAAAAAGATAAGCATGTAAATGTAAGTATATGAACATGCACTAGTGCATGTATTTATATACATCTATGTGCATATTTTATATACATACAAGTATATTTGCATGTGTGCAAGTGCCTATATTTATACACACATACAGGGACAGGTTCCTGAAAACATTAGCAATATCATCCGATTCTCCCAAAAGAATTGCAACCAGAATCTCAAAATCCATAACAACGAACAGCCTTCATTCAGAATTATCGCTGGGGGTTAGTTTTACTTATCCAACTAGTAACAGCAGACTCACAGACATTGTTACAAGCCCCGGAGCCCAGGCTTCATAAAAACTAATAATCAAATGCATTTGCGGATCAATAATTCTCAAATGGACTTTTTGGTCCCATAATTCCAAGTGTGTATTTCAGATTGAACCTGACACTTCATTTATAAAATCACTTGGGGTGACTTTTGTGCCAGCAAAAGATAGGAAATAGATGCTGCCATGCTGCCATGGTGGCTGCATGGTCAGTAACTTACCTTCTGTGTGTCACAGGGCCTGTGCTCCTGCCGCTGCCATCCTGCTAGAATTAATTTCATCACTTGTGAGTTATTTAATTTCCCAAAGTAGGCGGATACTATGTAAGATTATAAAAAAAATCACTGGCACCGATATTGTTGCAAATAAGTCATTGTTTTGTCTTGGCAGTTAAAGATGGTTTAAATGGCCCTGGAGGCCAGACGGATGGCAGGCTGGAAGCAAGATGCACCTGCGAACCCAGCCCACTCCCTCCCATCATTTAGTGAGACTCGACTCGGGCCTCAGTTCACAACTGCACAGGCAGAAGGAAGGTGGGAATGAACATTGAACATGAATGCTAACCACAACAGTAATTTATAGCACATTGCGTCAGTATTTTCTACAATACCCTTAGTGTTTTGAAGAGATGAGAGATAGCAGATTTGGAAGTTGAAGATCCTAGGCAGAATGAGAGCTTTGGGATCTGAAGCCGAAACCAGCCCTCCCATCCCCCGGACGTGGCGAATGCACAAGTCCTGGGCTGATGTCCAGTCCACTTACCATGTCCAAGACACGCGAGCAAGAGGACAGGCGGGGCCCCTGCCTTCCCACAAAGCAGGTAAAGGCACCCCGCCTGGGGCACGTCTCACGTCCCACCCAGAAGCAGCTCGGGTCTGACGGCCCTTGCTGTGGGGCAGAGCACTGAAGCTTAGCCCTCCTCAAGCTGGGAATGGAAGGCTGGGGTTGCAAAGATTTAGACCTCACCCTGACATGGCACTCACTCCTGGGCCCTTTTGTAACCTCTTCACTGAGAAGGAAGTCTGTGGTTTATCTGCAAAGAGCCCCATGGATCTCGTTCACTCCAGAACATTCACTGAGTGAGCAGAGGGCGAGGTGCTGTGTTAACTTACAAGACTGCTTCATAAAGCGGGAGCCAAAGTAAAACAAGGCTGATTAGATGACCAGCCCTTGTCCCCCCTGTCAGGGCACAGGGCAGTGTCAGCCAAGGCCTGGCCTGTGAGGGCACCCAGCCGTGTGTGCTCAACCCTCTTTCTATTGCACGGCCCAGTGGGAGGGAACTGTCCCAGGTCCTGACCCAGCCCCACACAACTGCTATGGGATGCTTGTGTTTCATGCCACAGCTGGTGTGTACAGGACTGGTGGGAAAAAAACCCAGACCTGGGTGAGACCCTAGCAGATTCAGCGAGGATGATGGCCTGGCTAGGATGAGATTGGATGGGGCCTGGTGGGCACTCAGAGATGCCATGCCAGTCTGTCAGCAGAGCATGCACTTCAGTGGTTAGTGTGCTGTCAGTCAATGATGGTCTGAAGAGCTAACCCCAAGGATGGCTGGCGCACAAGCAGGGTATCCTCACAAATCCCAGAGCCCAGAAGCAGAGGTGCTGTGATGGGTGCACTTCCAACTTCAAGTAGACTATGGAATGCTGAGGGCATTAAACAGACAGGACATTCCGGCACCACGCAGAAAGCCTCCATCAGACGAGGCCAGAATCTCCAGACTAGAGCCGTGTTTTAAAGGACTTCACAACACGTTCATCCTTCCCTCCTGGCCGCCTCCCGCCAATCCCAGGGAGAGTACAGCATGCAGAACAAATGGCCCCATTAGAGGAAGAATAAGGGCAGGCCCCATGCAGTCACCTGACACCATGCCCTTTACAGCAGGTGTCCATGTCAGTGTGTCCTTTGTGTTCTAGAAAAACCTTTGGTCCAGGAATAGAATGGTCTTTGTGCATCGTATCTGAGCAGATTGCTTGTTTCAGGGCATCTATGCCGGCCTCTCTAGCTAACTCTGTCTTACTATATTGGTCCAAGGAAGGCAGGCAGAAGCCACAAGTCAGCGGAAAACAGCTGAGCTCAATTATAGGCAACACAGAAGGAAATAGATGGCAGAGTTGCAGAAGTGAGAGCCACAGAGCGCTAAAGCTCATCGCACTATTTATATTGCAGATTACTAACTTTGCTGCTCGTGACAAAAATAAGTCCTTGCCAGTTGCTATGTTTTGAGGAGAGAAACGCGGTAAAATTATCTCAGTTAGAAACCCAAGAATGAGAGTGTTGCCAGTGCCAGAGTCTGAAGAGAGCAGGCCTGACCAGCTGGGAACAGCGCCTCTGGGGGAAGAGCTGAATTCAAAAATGACTTGTTGAGACGTACGTGGGGAGGACAACACTTTGGGGGCAAGTCTGGAAGTGGGGGACAGTTAGAGGGGGCTGGAGGGAGGCCGTGGAGGCCGGCACGTCTCCTCTGCTCATCCTGCGTCCGTGCATTCACCCATCCCTGTCGTGGCACTGGCTTTAGAAACCCACTCTGCCAAGCCAAAGCACTGAGTGAGCATCAATGAACGCAGTACTGAACAACCCTGTGGTGGGCAGAACTGGGTCCTTCTGAAACCCACGTGGCGACGGCCTCAGCTGGGCCCTGAGACTGTCACAGGATGGGGAGTCAGGGCGCGAGCGGACGCCATCGCTTCATCTGCTTTGGTATATTTTGGCCCAGGATTCCATTTCTGGACCCTCACCTTTGGCCTGGAAGCTTTGCCGTTTGTCACTTCGGTGGGCGGGTCACCAACTGTCACCTCCTTACCACCCATGGATGGGGAAAAGCAGCTTTCTGGACAATTATCTGCCCCCCGAGAAGGCGACAGGGCCGGCTCTTTTGCTCCCCGTTTTCCCCAGGTGGAAAAGTGAAGCCAGTTGATGCATGGAAAGGATCATTTCAGAAGCCAGTTAGAATCAAGCAAAAGTGTGACTCCCAGAGAAGCCAACAGCTTAGAACCACGTAACAATTAGGGGGCTCTCTAGTGTCTGTGCGCAGAGGGCTCCCCACAGGCTGCCAGCCTCCCCCCCAGGCCCATAGAGAACAGGTCTTGAATTAGGAAGCCATGATTGCATGGTTCAGGCACACCTGGCTGGAATCCCTGTCCACGACATACAGACAGAAGTCCCCAGCCCCCACACGGCCCTGGGTGAGGGCTCGACCTCTCCTTCCCAGCCCCCTCCCCACATCAGCTTGGTTCTGTTCTGGTAAACAGCTCTCTCGAGATATAATTAAGACACTGTACAGTTGGCCCACTTAAAACGTAGAAATCAATGGTTGTTCAAAGTCTATCCACAGAATTGTAGTATTGTCACCACACTCGATTTCAGCAAACATCACTTCCAGAGGAGATGGGACGGGCCGTCACTCTCCACCTCCGGGGCCTGCTCTGGCAGCCTCGGATCCACTTGCCCCTGAGTGGGCTCACTCTGCCTCTGGCCTCCATGGGTTCCGCTCTCTGGCGCCGCGTGGAGAAGGGACCATGCAGGACAGCTCCCCGCGTCCAGCTTCTCTCAGTGTCCATGCACCTCAGCCGAGGCAGGATGCCTTTGCTGTGCATTGCCAAACTCCTCTCCGCCATGGTGCTGTGGTGGGTGTGGTCGGCCTCCTTTTTCTGGTTCAAAAGCTGGAGAATGAATGTCTTCCATTACCCATGCCGCAGAGCCACAGCATCAGTGGGGGTGGGGCAGGAGCTGTGAAATCGAGTGGCCTGTGTCCCAGACCCCAGGACCCCTCCTCACCTCCGTCTCAGCACAAAGCCCAGGAGGAACTAGTTACTCTTTAGCTCGTGTGAGACTGGGTCACCTCTCACTCACACACCTGGCTCAGTTCTCAGCACAAACGTGTCGTATTACAGTCTGTGTCACCAGGAGGTCCAGGAACTTCAGCCTTCATATCTGTGAATACTTTAACTCAGTAGTGGCTAGGAAGCCCAAGTAAACAATGGGTTCTATATTTGGCGGGGGCAGCAAAAGTCGTGACATACAGCAGTGGAAACGAGCGAGTTAAGATAACTTGGATCATGTCTTCTCCTCCTGAACGACCAGGGATTCCACGGCTGGGGCCCTTCGCCACTCAGAGGCCAGGGCCTGCACAGACACTGCCTGCTGTCACCCTTGGAGGGCTTCGGAGAGGCTCGGCTCGTAACCAGAGGAAGAGCACATGTGGCCGGCGTGCATCCTGGTCCAGCTGACCTTCCCGTGGCCATGTGTCTGGCCCTAAATGCTTCTACTGAAGTCAGGATGGGATAAACAATGTCCACCGAGTCCACGCAGAGGGAGTGTCTTGAAGTCATGCATTGTTAAAAAGGAAGGGTTGTAGCCTAGGTCAGATAGCCCACCATCACACAGAGATGCAGCTTCTAATGGGAGGGAGGGTGTGGAGGAGAGTCAGAGCCCGCAGCCACCCGCAGGGAGCTCAGGGACGGGTCCCAGAGCATCCATCATGTCCAACCTCCGATTTCAACGGGATGTGGAAGATGTCGGCGGGATCCTTTCCCGTCTCCGAAGAGCTGTGTTATTTGGGACTTTTGACACACCATCTGCCAGGGAGGGAATGGCTCTGAGTTGCAATATTGATCTTGTCACTCGGGGAACAGTTTGATATTTAGGATTATAAATAGCATTTTCATTTGCTCTGTTATCATGTGTAAGCTGTGTTTGACAGCTGGGCACAACAATTTCATTTTCTTATCAAATATGAAGATATGCACTTTTCCAGAGGCCTGAACTCAGGATTCAGTGATAATGCTGACACATATTAAAGGGGAAGATGTGCTGTGAAACCTTAACAACTCAAGAGGGGTGCGAAATGTCTTGCCTCTAAAAGGAAATGGAGCACACAACGAGTTTACAAGAGCAATTGCTAAAATAATCATTAACTAACCTCCAGTGCTGAGTCAGGCTAGAATAGCTGATTTAAGATTGTCGGAGACCAAGAAGAAAACGCCACCATCAGTGCCTCGGCTTGGTGACAAACCAAACCAAGACAAGATGCTGGCTGTCACATAATAGTCGAAACTGAATTAGAGTAGGGGCCTCAAAATAAACAGCAGATCAGGACTCCAGCACAAACCAACTGGTTCAGACCCACGTATCGCGTTGACTTGACCACCATGAAATTATTACTGTTGCTGTCATATTCAGAGAACCATTGCTATGTGCACAAGATGAACTGTGCACGGTAGGATGGCTGGCCTGGTACAGAGACTGAGCTAGAGACCCAATTCATACTGCAAAGATCTGGGCATATCTCTGCAAGCAGCTCTAGAAGAAGCTGAAGATGCATCCCTCTCACCTTCGCTTGACAGTGAGCTTCGAGGCCTTCCCTGTGGACTGGTTCTCGGTGGGCATCTCCTAGTCCACCACACTACCCCCAAAGCTTGCCTTCCCTTAGCCACAGCTCTCAGGCATTCTTTTCTTTATTTCCAAGGCTGGAACTGAATGCCCGATACTCACTCATCTTGCCTTTCCAGAGCTGGTTCCCAGCTGCCTGAGCTACCCTCTAGCCTGGCTTCTTGCTGGTCATTCTGGAGATAGAATGTCACAGACTTTGTTTTTTATTCCCAGGCCGGCTTCAAGCCAGGTTTCTCCAGATCTCAGCCTTCTTCGTAGTGAGATTCAGCCACCAGTGTCAGAAGGGACATTATTCTTTACAAGTGCATTTTGCTGCGGCACAGTCTTTCAGAAGTCCATTTGGTTCAGTTTGTTATAGGTTTCATTAGTGTCTTTTTTTTTGCCAGTCCTGGGCTTGAGCTCAGGGCCCAAGCACTGTCCTTGGGCTTTCTCAAGGTTAGAGCTCTACCACTTGAGCCATAGCACCACTTCTGGTTTTATTCTATGTATGTGGTGCCGAGGAATCGAATCCAGGTCTTTGTGCATGCTAGGCAAGCACTTTACCACTAGGCCAAACACCAGGCCCCTCATTAGTATCTTTTTTTTAAAAAAAAATTCCCTTTGCCTGTGCAGTGACTCACACCTGTAATCCTAGCTAGTCAGGAGGCTGAGATCTGAGGATCAAGGTTCAAAGCCAGCTTGGGCACAAAAGGACCGGAGATGCTTATCTCCAATTAACTTCTAGAAAACTGGGAAGTTTTCTGGCTTAAGGGTTGGGTGGTAGACTTGAGCTGAATTCAAGGGCCTGGGACAATGTCTAGGCCCAGGGGTAGGGCAATAGCCTTGAGCTGAGCTTGGGGACAGTGCCTAGGTTGAGTTCAAGCCCCATCATCCACAAAAAAAAAATCCCTTTGTGTAGAATTTCAGTTCAGCGCGTCAGTTTGTGAGTGTGATGAATCTGGGTCCATGCCACCTCTTGCATCGTTCTCCCCTCTGTGAACCCCACCCTTTCCCTCACTTCACGTGGGCACATGAGTAAGATGATACACTTTGGTGATTTTAATTTTTGTATGTCATGTACAGCTAAGCTTGGGTCTAATGGTGTCATTCTGGCCCAATTTGAAGCTCCGTTATGTAGATTCTCATGGTTGTCACCGAATGACACTGTTGAGAAGGTTTTAGCTACAAACCAAGCACAGCCAGTGAGAGAATCCTTTATCTGTTGACTCGGTCAGCACTGTCTGACTGAGCCTTCTGGAGTCAATATGGCCTGCAGGCCTTTCCCTTCTCGTGAGTCTTCCCTTCTATGTGACAGCGGGAATAGAAAACAGGCCAGGTGCAAACCAGATACTTAGAGTGCAATATTTGTTCCTGTATTAGAAATGGTGGTTCCTGACAACACCTCCAACTTGGTGGAAATTCTTAGTGACTGCTGGTTTGCAGTGTTCCCCAGAGATGCTCTCCCCCCCCACCCCAGTACTCCAGCCGCCTCCTCCCCCCCGCCCCCATGCTCCTATCCCAAGGCTGCAGCCCAGGATACATGGACAAAGGTCAGGGCCCGATCGGAACCAGTTTGACTCTAATTCATCAAGTCCTGCTCACAGCATGATGGTTATTCTGTCCTTCTCTTACGGGGAAATGAACAATGGTGGGTGTTTTATTTATCGCAGAGCATTTTATGCATGATGGACAAGAGGTCTGGGCGTCCAAGTCACTTGAAATGAACCTGTTCAAAGGAGCCTTGAAGACCTGCCAGGTTTTCAGCGTCTCCATGGGGTGTGGTCCTCAGACGAGTGCATGGTTCTAAAGCAGGTAACCCAAGAACCACAGGTCAGCTCATTCTGTCATGACATCATCGGTTCAGGGAACTCTACATTACACTGAGAAGGATGTTAATTAAACACCCCCTCTTATAATGTAAGCTCTTAATGTCGATGTGGAGTATAAAGATAAAAATATCATAAAACAGCAGATACTTTAGTCCATTCATTCCTGACCACTTGCTTGACACCCAGTGTGTTTACTTTTAGATTTGCAGGCACGTCCTGTCTACCACAAATGGAAAAACTCACATAACCTTTGCTTCTCTGGTCTGACTTACTTCACTTTATGTAGTGTTCTTTTCAAGCACTTCCATTTCCTTATGAATGGTACAAAGTAATTCTTTTTTTTATTGTAATTAGTAAAAGGGTTACATGATATTTGCCAGATAGAAGGTGCACTAATTCACATACATTGATACCCTTTCACATGTCTTGGTACCCATTTCCCTCCCCCCCACACCCCACACCCGTCTTGGTTTTCCCCCCTTCCCTATCAAATTTCAAATAACCAAATACAAATAAATTCAATATATCAGATAACAAAGTGAGATACTATAACAATATGAGATACCCAAGGGACAGCAAAGGAGATGAGAGACAACATAGTACATTAAGGACAACAATCATTCGTTATATGGCTTTTGTTTCTACATCCTGGAGGTCCTTTCAATTAGCTTCATACTATATGGCCTTATGTATCAAGGTTTTGCTCTATTGCAGATCTCTGCTAGTACAGCCCAAGGTTTCTACTGATTATGACGAATGAGGGAAACCATTGAGCCTAAGTTCCTTTGAGTCTGGCTTACTTCACTTAATATGATTTTTTCTAAGTCTTTCCATTTCCTAACAAATGGGGCGATGTCATTCTTTCTGACAGCAGCCTAGAATTCCATTGTGTACAAATACCACAACTTGTTGATCCACTCATCAACTGAGGGACATCTAGGTTGGTTCCATATCTTTGCTATGGTGAATAGTGCTGCAATGAACATTGTTGTGCTAGTGGATTTAGTATGCCCTTGTTTCTGGATGGTTGAGTAAATGCCAAGTAGTGGAATTGTTGGCCTGAAGACCAATGGAATAGAACTGAGGACCCAGATACTAAACCACAGACCTATGGCCACCTAATCTTTGACAAGGGAGCCAAAAAAATAGAATGGAAGAAAGAGAGCCTCTTCAACAAGTTGTGCTGGCAGAACTGGTTAAGCACCTGCAGAAAACTAAAGTTGGATCCTTCTTTGTCACCTTGCACTAGAATTAACTTCAAATGGATCAAAGATCTGGAGGTAAAAGCTGACACACTGAAAAGTTTACAGGAAGGAATAGGAGATACACTAGGCCTCCTTGGCACAGGTCGAAACTTTCTTAATAAGGACCAAGAATCACAACAAATCAGAGAAAGGCTGCATAAGTGGGACTGCATTAAACTGCGGAGCTTTTGTATGGCAAAGGACATAGCTAGTAAATTAATTAGGAAGCCTACAGAGTGGGAGAAGATCTTCACCAACCAAACAACGGACAAAGGCCTCATATCTAAAATATATCAACAGCTCAAAAAATTGAATCACTCCAAAACTAATCTCCAAAGTAACAACCATCCCATTAAAAAAATGGGCCAAAGACTTAAAGAGAGTCTTCTCTGAAGAAGAAACAAAAATGGCCTATAGACACATGAAGAAATGCTCAACATCTCTGGTCATAAAAGAAATGCAAATCAAAACAACTCTCAGATTCCACCTCACTCCAGTTAGAATGGCCAGGATCAGGAAAACGAATAATAACAGATGCTGGAGGGGATGTGGCCAGGAGGGATCACTACTACACTGTTGGTGGGAGTGCAAACTCGTTCAACCACTATGGAAAGCAGTGTGGCAGTGCCTCAAAAGGCTAAACATAGAACTCCCCTATGACCCAGCAATTCCAAAGTAATTCTTTATCACAGTAATTTCATTGTATACACATGCGGCATTTTCTTGATCTGTTCATTCACTGGGGGGCGTCTGGGCTGACTCCAGAATAGTGCTACAGTGAAGCTGGTTATACTGATGGCTTTACCATCACCTTGATTGTATTCTATTGGGTAAAGGCCCAGGAGTAGAATTGCTGGGTCACAGGGAAGCTCTATATTTAGTCTTTTGCGGAACCTCCACACTGTTTTCCAGAGTGGCTGGGCAGTTTTACATTCTCACCAACAGTCTACCAGGATTACCTTTTGGCTGAACCCTTGACACCACAGACTCTATAAAGAGCCAACATAATCTAATCTAGAAAGACTAGGTCAAAGCCCAGCAAAATCAACACAAGGAAATGTGTGCCCCTGAGAAGGGAAGTACAGGGAGCAGGATAGATCAAAGAAGGAGGGAGGGAAGGAGGAATGCAGTAGGAATTCATTGTATATACCACAAAATTAGGGTAAGTAAAGGAAGGGGTGGGTGGGTGGAAGGGGGTGAGAATGCTGAGGGGATCACACAGATCAAAATGCCTGGCAGGCATATTTTGTGAGAATTAAGAAAAGGTGGGTCAAAGCAGGGAGGGGGGAGAATGTTGAAGGGGGGCAGAGATCCATCACGATGCATTGCATTCATAAACTGACTTGGTAGCTCGCACCTTCTTTGTACAACTACTGAAAAGTAATAAAAATATAAAACACAACAGCAGGTCATTAAAGACACTTGTAAGGCTATGGTCTGGGGTTGATGTATTTGGGAAATCTTGCATCTGTGTTCTTTCACACACGTTGAATGGCATCATTTGTTCCTGTCTTCCCCTAATTATTCCAAACACGCATCCTCAGAGATTCTCTGCCTTCTCCCCATAGAAAGGGTCTGTGAGTTGTCCTGGTATTGAACTGGTTTCTTCTTCTGAGCACTTCCACTCTCCTCTTATCCAGAGCTCTATTCTGCCCCCCCAAAAAAGAAACAATATGTTTAGCCATCCCCAGGTTTTTGGTTCTCAGCTTAAAACAAAGTGAACAACTAACTGGAACTACTGCTATCTACACCATAGAAACATCACTGTTGGTGTCTCCAAAACACAGCTGTGACCCCTTCCTGCCTTCTCCCACCTCCCCACACACCCCTACTGTGTGTGTCCCTCACACATTCACATTCAAGAAGGCTGATAGCCAGGGAGGATGTAAATTAAGTTTTTAGGTGTGATGCCTTGGTCTCTTTCAACTTGCCAAGGGGAGGTGACATGAGGAGAGAGGAAGGAGCTTTTGTTCTTCCACCATTGTGTTCGGCCCAGCCAGGAGGTCACCATGGCCCCCATCGCTGACACCCTCTCTGAACACACAAAGGGGCCACTGGTTCTTCATCCCCATGGCCCTTGGGAGTTCTGCCGGCCATTTCTCCTGGTCTGACCGGGTCCAGTGCCCCCGCAGCAGGCCCCCTGACTGCAGTCAGGCCCCTCCAAGGGCAGGAGAGACCAGTGGGCTCCACAGCCTGGAATCAGGAGCCCGGTGACTGGCTGGCTTTGCAGACCAGGCTGGGGACCAGGCCTTTTGCTCACTCCAGACCGGAACTAGAGCACAGCCACAAAGTTGCAGGGTTGCCAGCTAACCTCATCAAGGCATTGGATAGACAGCACAGAGGAGGCCAGACTCAGTTGCTCCAGCTCTTTGCCTGGGACACTTGCCTATCATACTCCAGAAAAACTGTGGTTCTCCTGGCAGTTGGGTTCTAGAGTCAGAAGCAGAGGATATTTACAGAGCAGGCAATGGAGGGTGCACCTCTGTAGAGAGACAAGGAGAAGGCAGACATCTTGAAGAAGCACACATGTGCACCCATGCACCAAGCCTCGGGTCACCCGCTGGGGGGCTGTTGGACCTGTAACCTGCCTGGATTCCAGTGCAGCCAAGATGGCGCGCATGCAGCCTCACTGCATGCATTCAAATGTAAGCAGAAAAGCCACAGGGGGCAAGTGGACGCCATACCCCAGAGTCTAGGCCTTGCCTTAGGCTGTACCGTAGCCAAGCTCATGCCTACCAAAGGGGAAAAGCAAGACTTTCTACGTCTGAAGAGATACGTTTACAATTTACCTGACATCAGAGTGAAACTTCTAGGATCCCTAAGACATTTAATTTATTTGTGTGAAACATTGGCTGAAGACTTGTCAAGGGACACCAACACGTGACCTGGAATGGAGAAAACCAATAGTAAACAGAAGCCAGCCGAGGGGCAGGAGGACTTCATGTTGTAATGTTCCAAGGACTGAAACCAGTTATTCGAAACATCCCCAAGAAACTAGACAAAAGGTGGCAATAATGAATGAGCAGAGAGGGATTTGCTACCTGAAAATTAAAACCAGGGAAAAAAAAGAAAATTCTGGAAATGGAAATGCATTCAATGAAAGTGAAGCCCACAAGCTGAATATAGACTGAGACTCGTGAAAGAAATGCTAATCAAACGGCAGGCAGATCATTAGTCTCTGGTAGTCAAGCTGGAGAACAAATGTCTAAAATGCAAAGATATATTGAACTGTAAGACAGTGACTGGCAGGACTGCAGTGAGGTGACCAAACCTGCGTGGAGTTTGAGTCTGAAAAAGACAGAGAGAAAAATTTGCAAAATAATTGTATGATTTTAGCATTTGGTGAAAAAATTGGAATACCAATTCAAGAGGTTCAGGCTATGTCAAGTGGTAAGAAAACAAAGAGAACCACCCCAGTGCTCTCAACCCAAATTACCGAAGAGCTAGCAGAAAGAAAAATGCCTTCAAGCGTCCAGAAAAAATGCACAAGGAAACAATGCCCGAGTACCACTTGATTTCTTGACTGAAAACCATAGAGCAATTTTTAAAGTGGTGAAAAATGAGCGAAAATGGGCAAAATTTTCCCTCTTCAATGGGCGCAAAGTGAAGACATTTTCAAATAAGTACAGCTGACAGAATATGAGCCAGTAGACCTGCACTAGATGGTATATGAGATGCAATTTCAAGTAAAAAGAGAAGACCAGCAAATTGTGTTTCCTGAACGTAAAACAAAGGGCAGGATAAAGACAACCGCACACCCCCACACACACTGCGGTGCTGTTCAACACAGCTGCCTAAGGAAACAGCCAGGGACCCTACAGTGGACAAGTGGACTAAGAGAAGTGTGAGGTACCGACACCCCCATCACAGACTTATACGCATAGGCATGTGTGTATATACACATGATATCTATACACAAATATATACATACTGTGAAATTCTGATTGATGTATTGACATATTGATTGATGTTTTACTGCATTCAAATTTCTCCTCCACAGAATAAAAGTGGGAAGTTCTCAGTATATCCTTCCTTTCTCCAGCTGCTTATGAAATGGAATTACCCAGATCCTGGCATATACCATAAATTCGGTTGCCTAAGAGTTTCAGATCTGAGCTCTGGGATCTGAGGGCATGCTAATCCCAGACCATAGTCTATCTTCTGGTGGTTTTTGTCACCTTTTTGTGGGAGACATAAGGCTTTGTTATTCATCAGGAAAATCATGGTACAAGTTGGGCTGCTTTGGGAAAAGGTAGCTTTTCTTCTGTGCGCATGTTAGCAAGAGGCCATTTCTGGTTTTCTGAGTCAGAGATGAGAATTCTATTCATTTTTACAAATCACACCTAACTTCTTTTAGGAAAGGAGATTTGATTGCATGAAGAATGGAAAGTACCAATTAACCTATTAATTAGCCCAGAGAAACTGTGAGCCTGGGAGATAATGGAATTGCTTTTGAAAGCTTACCTTGTGACAGAGAAATGGTACAATAATTACAGCTTTTCCCTCCTTCTGAGACATTCCAGAGAATCTGAGTATCACAGGCTCTCCATGCTTTCAAGAGTGTGTTCTTTAGCTTTTATAAAGATCAGGCTTCAGCGCTTCAAACTTTCGTTTGCATTTGTCTGGGAGGTGGGGAGAAGAGAAGCCTTGTGGAATTCAGGCATTGCCCGCTGCTCCCATTTTGCTGGACGTCTCAGCGTCTGGAGAAGGCATTCACTGTCTCAGAGGCCACAGTGGACACGTATCCAGGGACACATGTCTTCAAGGCAACATGCAAACACATGGAAATTTCCATGTGACTTTTGAAGGTTTATAGTCTTCTGGACATTTACCTCAGATATGGGAAAACCGTAGTTTGCCTTGGGTCAGACTGAAGGTCTTATCTTTTGGGACAAACCCTCTGGGGGACAGACACACAGGCAGGTGATGGGGTAGGTGACAGAGCACAGGTGCCGGGAGAGCTGGGTGCAGGAGCCTTTAATAGAGGCTCTGCAGGCTTCATTTCCTGCCTGTGAATTCGTATGGAAGACAAATGGATTTCCTTCCTTTTTCTGATCCTGTATGGGAACTATAAAAAAATGGGTGTTTCTACCTGGTTAGAAAGAAATGCCTTTTCCAAAGATGAATTCAGACTGTTTTATTTAATGGGAAAAGAGAGCTGCCTTGTCTCTCTCTAAATGCAGTCTTCCCGGGTCGCTTTTCTTTGACAAGAAGGAAAAATTCAGTCTCTTGACTGAAAGCAGTCTATGCCATAACAAAGGAAGGGCCAGAGATGAGAAGAGAGAAAAGGCCAGGAGAGAAGCTGCGTGTGGGAGGGAAGGACCTTCTGCCTCACTGTCCCCTCACTAATACCTAATGCAGACGTTGAAGCACAGCACTGAGTATTTGGTGCTGGCTTAGAGATGCTGAGGGTCTTTGGCTCCAGAGAGGGTTGCCAGGCGGTGTGTCTCTGCTTCTGACGGAACAGTTCCACTGGAAAGTGCCCAGTGACAAGAAAATGCTCACCAGGGCAGGCACTGGCCAGAGAGATGAAGCAGGACCAGAGAGACTCAGTGGGGGTTGTTATCAGAGAAAGGGGAGCCTGCCTGCCCAGGATGGAGGTGCCAGGGTGGAGAAGCTAGCACTTCACAAGCTGCTCTGGGACTGGGCCTTGGGGAGCAGGCACTCCGGCAGGTGGAATGAAGGGTGGGTATGTGCTCAGCAGCAGGGGCTCGAGGCCATCCGTGGTCTTGTCCGTGGGTGGCCACCTTTCAGCCAAGGCAATTAGGAGCCACGCAGTCTTGTGAAGAGATGAAATGGAGATGGTGGGGTCCAAGTAGGAACAGAGACTCTGCATGAAAGTGTAAAGGCGAGACAAAGTACAGCCTGCTGTTAGCCGTCATAGGAGGAAGGCGGGTTCTTGGTGCTTGCCAATGGTTGTCTGCAGCGTCTGTCTACACAGAGAAGAGAACCCACACTGTCACAGGCTGTCTGTGTGTGCAAGTACATGTATGCATGTGTGCTTCTGGGTGTGTGTGTGTGTGCCTATGTGTGTATGAATGTGTGGTTGTGTCCATATGTTCGTGTGTGGGTGTGTGATGTCACAGATAGCCGAGCTTGAGCGAGCAAACAATGACTTTGGTACAGTTCCTTCTCATGAGTGATGAGCCAAACTTAGAGGTGGATTCTGGCCAGGGGTGTGTGGCTGAGTCCTGCTCTGGGGATTGGCCCACTCTGGTATTAAAGCAAAGCAGACGGTCCATGGCCACGTCTGCTGTTGTGTCGGGCTGTCTGTCGTCTTTACCAGTGTTCCCCAGAGACCACGAGACCACGAGCTGTTGACTTGTGGGACAAGACTGCGTGGCTGCTGTCTTCATAGCTTTCCCTGTGTTCCATCGCACCTTAGACAGCTAGAACGAACATAAAATCAACTCAGGGATGAAAGTATCTCTTTCTACGTACACACATGGCTTGTTTCTTTCTCTCACACACAGTTTTTCATTAGCATCAGTTAGTGTTACAGAGGGGTTCCATTTTGACATGGCCACATATTCATAGACGTTTTTTCCCATATCTCCACCTAGAAGACGGATGAGGCAGGAACGAGGAGGGGTGCAGGGAGAGGGCCTGGGGTGTCAGCAAAAGCATCTCCAGCAAACTGCTCACCATAAACCCACATTACAGTAAACACCAGGTGGGCGAGAGTGACGGAGAACTCTGGGCACCACTTTCTGAGTGCCTACTCTCTGCCAAGGAATAAGAAGTGGCCTCATGCAGACACAGGGGGCTGGGGGCAGCTGGTCAGGGCCCCTCAGAGAAATCACTTCCATTGAATTATGAGACCCAACTTATGGAGTAAATGGTGGGCTGTTTTTTTTAAGAGTGCAACCCTGGTTGTAATTTATTTTGATTAGTAGAAAGGGTTCCTGAACTATGGTTATGCAAACATCTATTTGCTAAACAAGTCATGCCAGTTGCCTCCCTGCTCTAGGGGCCCAGGCCAGCATGGCAGGGTGGGGTAGGGGGGGCTGTCTGTCTCCCCTCTGATCTAGAGCTCAGCAAGAGCTCAGAATTACAACAGAACCATCCATCTGCATGACTGCCACGCAGAAACCACTCGGGTTGTTGAGGCATTCCTGCCGCCAGGCTGCAGTCGCCCCACACCCTACTGCCAAGCAGACTCATCTGAGGCCTTTACGTTCTGATCTACTTTTCTCAACATTTGGCAGGCAGGAACACACGTGTTCCGAGGGAAATGTGAGCCGGTCAAGATGGCTGAACTGGCAAGAGCCTACCTGAGTACATAGGAGGTTTGGAAAGGGAGTCTTCCCACAGTGTTTTCTTGAGGGAGGTGATTCTAGAAGAAATGCTCTAAATGAAATTAGAGGTGCAGAGAGCATCAGGACGATGAAAGCGGGGTGGGGCTGGGGCTGGGGCGGCACCTTCTCCAGGCTGTAGGGACTGAGGTGAGCGTGCGCGCAAGTGTGTGTGTGTGTGTGTGTGTGTGTGTGTGTGTGTGTGTGTGTGTCGGGGGGGGAGCACTGTAAAACCAAGGAACTCTAGGATGAGAGGCACTGGCTGTCTCTCTGTCCCTAGGAGTTCTAGGGGCATCAGCATCCCGACAGAAAGGGAGCCTCCAACCTTCGTAGTGGGTCTAGACTGTTACCATTGGTTGACAAATAAGTTTTCATCTCTAGGGAATCTGGAAGTCTGAGATCCAGCAGTCTGGGGAGGACCTGCCTGCTTCCTGAATCCACCCGGTCACCTTCTCACTGTACCTCTCACGGAAGGAGGGGGAGGGCCTCCCTCTGGGTCTCTTGTAAGAGAATGATGCCCATTCAATATGAAAACCATTATAATCAGGCCCCAAAGGCCTTTCTTTCTCATGCCATTGTCCTGGTTTTGGGGGGAGGGTGTCACATTCAGACCTCAGCAGACATGATGTAGTAAATTTTGAGGGGACAGAGAAGCTGCTGGTGGGGTCACCGTTGGGGGTCATAGGTAAAGGCCTGGATGTTCTGTTTGAAGAAAACATCCAGCAGGTGACAGTGGCAAAAGGCCTCTGAGCACTGGAGCCACTAAGGCATTGCATAGAACTGGAGCCTTGCTGAGATGGCTGAGCCCAGCTTCTGGGGAGAGAGAGTTCTGCTTGCACTTGAAATAGACGCAGGGATGGCATAACACTGCCACATGCACTGTGTGGTTTTGCTGTGACCCAGACGTGGGATCCTGGGCAAAGCCTCCACTTCTCTGGGCTTTAGACTTGGGTTGTTGTTGTTGTTATTGCTGTTGTGTGATACTCATATACATATATGAATACAATGGTTCCTGCTACTGAGGAGGCTGAAATCTGAGAATTGCAGTTTGAAGCCATCCCTGGTAGAAAAGTTTGTAAAACTCATCTCCAATTGAGCAACACACACACACACACACACACACGCACACACAAGTCAGAAGTGAAGCTGTGACTCAGTGGTAGAGCACTATCATCAGGCAAAAAAGCTCAGGAACAGTACTCTCGAGTCCACGCACACATACACACACACACACACACACACACACACACACACACACACACACACACGAGTTTAGACAGGTTTGCCTCAAACTTGCATAAATGTCCCTCGCTTGTGGATCTGTTCTTTGCTTGAAGTCTTTCACAGCCGTGGCCGTGGCCCCATCTCGGAGGCTGGTGCTAGATGCTCCTTTCTAAATTCCCAAGGTACACGTCACAAATCTGCATTGCAAGCTGGGGAAATGAGATAGGACAAAATAGGAACCCAGATCTGATTTCCCGTCATCCGTGGGCATCTGGATGAAACGGACAAACAAAAATGACTTCCTTTGTCTAATGTCAGTGCTGAATAATGAGAAGTAATGGGAGGGAAACATGTTGCCTGCTTGCCGTGGGGTGAATGACCCTTCCAGTGGTCATTGTCTGGACATTTTCTAACTGGGCCGGCCATGAAGACCTTTATGCCTCTTTCCTGATTACTTAGTCCTCATTTTCCCTCAAATGAAAGGAGGAAGATTCAATTCAGCACAATGAAAGAGGAATGTGGTTTGGTCTTACTTTGTTAGTTTTCCACATTTTCTGTGTTACAGAGCCATTAGGGGTATTTAATCATGTGGTTATTGAGTTAAAAGCTGAACACTGCCGTCCGGTTTTACAGTGTGTGCTTTGACGGTTGATGAGACTGCTCCAGGTTGCTAAGCACAAGCAATGCCCTACAGCAATTTTAAAAATCTGATCGGGATTGTTGACGAGCTAATTTTATGAGGAAAACCATTTTGAATGGAGACAAAGAGAAAAATAAAATCCCTTTTCCTGAAGAAAATCAACCCAAAGTCCATGGAGGATGTGGAGAACAACGTAGAATGGCAGAGACCTGGCTGATTCTGCCATGGATGGAGTCCATGCATCATCAGACCCAGCTATGTGCACCAAAACTCCCAGCCCTGTGGGAACAGAGCACGGAAGGCTCTCTCTACCCACTGAGAATGGACAGAGCCACATCCAGCCTTCAAAAGGGAGCCGGGGCCCAGCATCCTCAGGTATGGAGAAAGCAAGAAGGCAGGTGTGTGCCCCCAGGGATGGCTCTGGGAACTTCCACCCTGGGGCAAGCCTTCCCACTCCCAACAGAAAGAGGAGTTGCCAAAAGAAATGGAAAGCAACGGTGCTGTCCTGATGAGCAGGGCTCCAGGGTGAGGATTTGGTGTTCAGAGCTCATCCAGGGCCCCAGTCATTTTCTGCTAATGGAATTCAGAAGTTTCTGGTTGTCTAGAGGAAGGACAGCGCAAAATTTTAAGCTCCAGATAGATTCCACGGGAATGCTCTGGTGTCGGTTTATTTTGTCTCGATGTAGCTTAAGGATCTGAGGGCCAGCCAGGCCCAAGATGCAGCTTTTCCAACATGGAAGGGACACACATGAGTTCTATTGGTTGAGGTTGTGAATGCACACTCCATTGCAAGTGGGGAACAAGTGTGGAAGTCCACATGGCGGCCCTCAGCAAGGCCACGAACACAGGCTGGATGAGGAAGCCCAGGGAGCTTCTGCTATTGTCATCTCCCTCTGGCAAAGCCGTGCTCAGTGCTGCAGCTCATCCTGGCAGGCTTTCCTGCCTTCAAGGAAGATGGCTTCTTGTCACCAGCCGTAAGCCCTGTGTCCAGTCCAGCGTGATCATCCAAGGACAGAAAACGGGCCATCCTCTCCTCTCCTACAGGGCCACGGCGAGAGCCAGAAGGACAAGGCAGCCGTGGACGCCAGGCTATTGTTTACACACAGCTATAAAATCTCCCAAACAGTGGATCTAAACGTAAACCAATATGCCGGATGGAAAGGAGCCAGTGGGGGAGGAAGCAGCCCGCTCTGAGCCCAGCCTTGGCACCATCTCCTCCCCAGGCTTCCCCACCTGCTGAACGCACGACGAGGTGCTTCTCCTCAAGTCTTCAACCCAGACCCTCAGCACTGCAGCCGCCGGCCTCTGCTGAGCTAGGCCCTCTGTGGGGATGTAGCAGATGCCCCTTCTCTGCCCCACCTGTGCCCCCTCCCTGCCTCACCAGCCCCGGGCTCTGGGTAGCCCATACTGGAGACTCGCTGTTCAGGGTGTAAGACGTGAGACAGACGCTCTGGGGATAGGTGAAGCTGGGCGGACTGGACTCGAGGCTTTTGGATACTGGACCTTGGGAGTCTCTCCTTAAATGCGTCCTCTTTTTAGAGTTATCGATGTCCTTGTGCCAAGTGGAGACGACCCCAAAGCAAAGGTTTTGCAGGCTCTTGAGTCGTTTCTGAGCAGGTCCACAGTGGTGAGACCTCCCCTTCAGGTTCTGCCTCCCTTATCCACACACAAAGCATCAGCTTCCCAGGGCCTCTGTTGGGATGGAGGCAGCAAGGGAGCATCTCAGTCCTGAAGTGGAACACAAGGTGGATCAGAAAAGCCAAGCAAGAGCTCGAGGCCCTGAGTGAACGTCCTAGTACCCACAAAAAGAAAAGAAAAAAAGAGTGGTGGGTGGATGTCCTCTCTGCTCTCAGGGCAGATGGGTCTCAGCCCCGAGGCTGGGTCACCTCTCGCTGGTAATAAAGACGTGCTCAGTAGCCCTCACCCCCACAGGAAGGCGAAGCTGGGATCCCACTGTGAGTATTTCTGCTCCTCCAGACCATAGGCGTCTAGATGGCTGGTTCATTAACGGTGAATTCACGGCCTGCAGCCTTCTGGCTCAGGCAGATCTGAAGTACATATTTTCTCCATAGCTCACACCACAGCCTTATAGCACTTAAGAATACTAAATAACACTTTAGCCCTGCACTCTGGGGCCATTCTCAATAGCAAAATCGCCAGTGAAAAGCACAAAAATGTGAAAAATGTAGTTGTGAAGAGCCGAGAAAAGGACACTTGTTTCCAGCAGAGCTGCAGGAAGGGAGAGCCTCCCTTGCCTTCCATCCTGGCTGGAAACGTGCTCAGAGTCAAGTGCTTTCCTGTCTGGGCTTGTGTGAGATGATTGAAAGCAGCCTGGCTGCTGAGTTGAGGTTACGACAAATTTTCATGAGTGGATAGGTTGAAAAATGTGGGGGTCGGTGAATAAGGAAAGCCACCTGCATCTGCACGACTCATGCACATGTACTCACGCATGCGTGCATGTATGTACACATACGTGCACAGAAGTAAAATGCTTAAAATAATGGTCCAGGCATAGTACCTCATACCTATAGCCCCAGCCATTCAGGAGGTAAAGTTCAGTGGGAATATTGTTTGTGGCCAGCCTGGGGGAAATGTTTGCAAGACTCAACTCATCCCAAAAGCTGGGACTGAGAGTGCCTGACACCAGGAGATATAGATCAGAGGATCACTGTCCAGGCTCAACTCGGGGGGGGGGGGGAATGCAACACATGCCAACATCTTCTCTGAAAACTAACCAAAGCATGGACAGCTGAGGGTGAGGCCCACAGGCCCTGACTTCACACCCAAACACACAACCAACGGACGCACAGAAAATAAAAGCACAGCTGAAAGCTGGAGAGAAGGCACCTGTTCTCCTTTGCAGGCCGATCTGACATCCTGGGCAGGCAGAATCCTCCAGCAGCCCAGTTCTGGTAGCAGAGACGCGAGCAGCGCAGAGGTGTGTGGAGACGGCCAGGCGAGTGGCCAGTGACCCTGTGAGAAGAGAAAGACACCCAGAGTGAGACGGAGCAGGGCGGCCGTGCCTGAGAGCACCTCCTGTTCTCTCATTTACCAACTTGCTGACTGCATACAATCGTCCAGCTCAAAACACTTGGAGAAACTGTGTTTAACTCTTCAAAAATGTCTAAACGGCTTCTGTTTGTTGTTGGATCAGATGTCCTCTGGGAAGGTTTGCTCGTAGCTTTGCTTTCCTAGCAGCTGGAGGAGCACAGGACTCATATGGCCGCCGCCCGCCAGGACCCACCTACTGGGTCAGATTTACCATGCACTCAGCAGTACGTGTGAACACGGCACGCCATAGCACACCCGGTGATACACATGTGGCTGACAGAACCTGTCCCAGAGCACATACACCCGATAGCACATGTACCATAGAACATACATGTGATCACACCCATACCGGAGCACATACACCTCCCCATGAGACGTGTGTACAGGTCCAGTGAATTACCTGTGAAGTCTACTTACTTTGTGTTGTGTCACCGCAGCTAAATATCCACCACATTTTTGAACCATATTTAATGACATTAAGCCACAACGGTTTAAGGAAAGCTCTGCATGTGTTGGTGTGTATCCGTGTATGTGTGAAATACACATGCACGCCTGTCTGTTTGTATGTATATATGGGGGGTTATGTGAGGTTTGGGGGTGGTTCATGTGTGTGCTCACATCCTATAAGTGTATGTGTTGCATATTGGTAACTGTGCATGTGTGTGCAGCCTCTATGATTATATTTGTATACAGTGTGTGTGTGTGTGTGTCCTCCTCCTCCTCCTCCACCTCCTCCTTCTCCTCCTCTCCATTATCACCATCATCATCTGACACTTCCAAGAAAAAGAAGAGATATATGTAACAAAGAAAAAGCTACACAGTTCCCTAGAGAACCACCTGACAACCCCGTCCTGTGTTCCCACAAGCAGCACAGGTAGCCTTCTACTTGTGTTGACCTGTCTCGTTGGGGATCTTTTAAAAAGTTCTGGAGTGTTGCACTAACATTCAACCATGCATCTATAAACCATCAACGTATTCACTGGTTCAGAGGGTCCCGGGCCCTCCCTCTAGCACGCACCCAGGCCTGTGGAGAGCGGCAGTGAGTCGGGCAGAGGTCCCAAGCTGAGAAGGCTAGGACACACCTCCTGCTGCATTCCTTCCAGCCCTCCCCACCATCCTCTTTTCTGCCTTCCAGAGAGTCTTTATTCCGAAATCAGGGATAGTGTTGGGGGTGATATCAGGACTGGTGTGTGCCAAGGGAGTACAGAGCATCCAGTACTGAATGAGTACAGAGCATGCAGTACTGAATGAGTACTGTGCATCCATTCGTGAGTGTGGTCTGACCGTAACTGTTGAATAGAGGATGGCCACAGTGACAGCTATTAATCGTCAATTAGTCACTAATTCTATTTACCTTTGGATTTAATGAACAGTCATTACCACTCTGATAACAACGTCTTTTCAGAGTAAATCCTCCTTCCGGGAAGATGGCACCACTGAAGCACGTGTGCCTGCTCCTTCCGTGGCCACCCTGCAGTGCTAGCATCAACATGCCCGGTATCTACTCGCCGTCACCCTCTTCTCTCAGATCAGAACTAGAAACACCCTGACCTAAGACACCTCAACATCGTGCTTTACAGCTAAGGTTCCTGGCTGGAATGGACGCTTCCTGTGCATCTGGGGCAATAGGCAGTGCCACCGCACTTCGCTTTTCTGTCCATATCTCTAGAACTTTTTTGCCCAGAATGGCCTAGATCTCAGCTTCCTGCATAGCCAGGGTGGCAGGTGTGAGACTCTAGCTCCTGGCTTAGAGTGGGTACACAACTCTGTATATACAGTGTTTCATGCTATTCTTCTGGAGAATCATGTGGACCCCCCAGGTGACAGAACTGGTTCCTCATTTTACAGATAAAGAGATGGGGCAGACCAAGAATGTGACTAGAGTAAACAAGTAATCCAGAAGTCTCAGCTACACACAGTGGGGTGCATTCCTTGGGTGTTGCAAACTAATTGGAGACAAGGCTGTTGTGTTTAAACCGCAGTGACTCTGCCCTTCCACACACCCCTGTTCTCACCTCTGACTCTCACCCCTGAGCCTGAGGGCCCCCTCGCGCCCCCACCCCACCCCGTCCTGACGACTACATGTATTGGGTGTGTGAGTGACTCCAGAATGGCACTGATAAGCACTGAGAAGATAGCATTTCCTCCCTGTCCCTCTGTACCTGTCCTGTAGGAGGCGTGGACTTACAGTTTTCATTTGCTGACAGCACCATTTGCCTGGCAACTGCCCCTCAGCTATCCAGCCCAGGAGCCATGATTGACTGGAGATTTCCCTGGAGCTGTCCCTCGGGCATGCGTGGGCCTGGTGCTCCGGGAGTGGGGGCTATCGGGCCCGAGGCCTGCAGTAGGCCTGCTCCGTCATTTGGTAGGGGATGGCACAGATATGCATGGTCTTAGCCAGCAACGTGGTTGTCTGCCAGCCATCAAGGGGTGCTAGAAGTGTCCAGATGGCCACGGGCAGAACAGAGTCCCCAACCCTGCCTGCCACACTCCCTCCAGGAACACAGGGGCTGTGGGGCCCAGCAGCCCCCTCGGGCACCCATCTGCAGCCTGTACGGTTTAGAGTTCTGCCCTCTCCAGTGGGGTCTGCCCCTCCTCCGTCATCTGTGGCCTCTGGGCGGCCATGGCTGACCCCACCTTCAGCACAGCATACACCCTGGACTCAGAGAAGGGAACCGACTGGCCCCTCGCTGCCAGGCCACTCTCAGGAGTCTTTGGAAACGTTAACCTGAGGAACGTACACTCATAGTTTAATTCTGCTAGCTAGATATGGAAAAGAAGGTCCTGCTCAGCCTTCCAGCTTAAACGTGGAACTCTTGCTGTGTGTGTGTGTGTGTGTGTGTGTGTGTGTGTGTGTGTGTGTGTGTGTGTCTGGTGGATAAATGTAGAGTAGTGTTTCAAGGCGCAGAATCAGCCACAGCTGACTAACGGTGAGTGGAGGCTGGAGGAGAGGTGACCTGGAGGCCACATCCAAACACCGGACAATGCCAGGGCGCCAGGCCAGGCCAGGGTCAGCCACGTGGGCACACATGTGATGTCCTGCTGTCTCCCTCAGGGCCTGTGCCCCCATCTCCCTGGGCAGTCAGGACACCGTCCATCCTTCCTCCGGACCTCACACCACAGCAGTGCCCTCCTGAGCACTGGAGGGAGGCCTTCCAGACAAGGGTGACCAGAACAGGTCTCATCTCCATGCACTCCAGCCTCCCCCCAGCTCCATGCCTTGTTCTGCACCACTCTGAGAGGCAGGGGAGTGGGGAGGAGGAGGGAAGGGGAGGGGAGGGAAGAGGAGGGGAGGGGAGGGAAGAGGAGGGGGGAGGAAGAGAGAGGAGGAGGGGGCAAGGCCTCAGTGCCACCTTGTCACATATGACCATGTACAATCCTTCATTTGCTGGAGCTGACATCTTGGTCAGGTATTTTTGATGTCCTCTGCCTTCTTTTACGTGTCTGTAAAGTGAGGATCAAGGCGTCCATTTGATAGGGTTAAGAGTAAGTGAGTTAGTCTATCTATAGGCAAGAAGTGGAGTACTTGAAGCACAGAACTGGCTGGTGAGAGTCTGCCTTCATCACAGCCTCCCCCCTCCTTCTCCGCCCTCCTCCTCCTCCTCCTCCTCCCCTTCGCTATCATCTGCCACCATCAGCTTGACTTGATCAAATGACTACAGAGACAACGGGATATGCAGGAGAGTGGGAGGAGAGTGGGAAGGAGAGTTCCGGAAACTTCTGAGTCTTCAGCCTTCTGGGGCTCACAGGCCCAGGGCATCCATGTAGGTGGGTTGTGGCTACTTTACAGACCCAACAAGTTAAGCGTCACCAGATTCTACCAGAACTAGCAAACGATTAGCAGAAGTGAATGAGACCTGAACATTTCAGCTAATCATATCCCTAATTAAACTATAGTGGTAGAACTCCGAAGAATTAAAAATGAGAGCACAGATACTTACGAGACAATGTTCACTCCATCAGTATTAATAACCCGAGCTAAAAGCACCCCAGTGTCTACCAGTTAGCGAGCAGATAAACGAAACACAGCATTCGAATCTCAGCTCTGGAAAGGAGGACGATCTGCTCTGCATGGCACCTGTGCGACCCTGGCAGTCACTGAGCCAGGTGAAATGAGCAAAGCAAAAAGAAAGATTCAGTAACTCCACCTACCTGAACGCCTCCAGTGGGCACATTTGTAGACAGAAGGTTGGTTGAAAGCCAGCAGGGACGGGTGAGGAGGAGAAAGAGGATGAATGCTACAAAACTTGTGTTTGAGTGGTGAAAATGTCTCAGGATGCATCTTGGAGACAGTGCCCAGTAATGTGTGTGTGATCACTGTCATAAGACAGTTCCTCGTCTCTTAAAAACAGCTGTTGTTCCGCTTCTGTGAGGAAAGGGTTCATCATCCGCAGAGGCTGCAGGATCCCAAGGAATGTTACAAATCAAGAGACCCATGATGGTGTCTTGTATGTTCCATAAAGAAGCACTGATGTCACAATGCAGAGGTGGTCCCGTTGTAATTTCAAAGCTGATTTCCACTGCTGCGCATGTATTAAACACATGCAGAGCGGTGACGTGTTTAGAATACAGAAAAGTCGGTCTAGAAAGAGGTAAGAGGTTTCCTCTTGCAGGAACATGCTGGTGCATCCTGCATTCTGGCAGGCTGGCGAGCTGTAAGGGTCCACTTCTGTCCACTCGTCTGCACTTACATGTCCAATCGCCATGTATCATCTTCCTGACTCTTGGAAAATAGAGCAAATCCCTTACATTGTTTCCTTGCTGTCAGAAGGTCTTCATCAGAGTGGTGACTTCATCATGTTGATGTCTGGTGTGTTACGAAAAGATTCCACTTCTACCGCACCCTGGAGCTAAGGGGACGGGGTGAGAGGAGAAGGTGCGAGCAGGGGCTTTGCTGAGCAGGGAAGTGGATTTACTTCGTGGTAAGGCAGAGGAAGAGGAGCCTGATGCCCTGACTGGAGGCTGGCTTCCAGCTCAGGCAGCAGCCCTGGTGATTCCATCATCTCTTTGAATCTCAGCATCGCCATGGGTGAAATCATTTTGTGATGCTTAATTCATGGGCTGCGGCCACAGGGCAGACACTGAGCTGGGTGGGGATTGGGCTGCAGTGCCATGCAGACCAGGTCACATCCACTGATGGCCTTGCGAGATGACCTTCATCCACTAAGAGATTTGAAGGTCACATTCCCCTCCCAGCAGGGAATCATGGGAAGAGGTGACGATCCTGAGTGGATAGATACAGAAGAAGGCTCATTCCTCCTGGCTGGTCGGTGGTTGGGGTTCAGACAAACCATGCTTAATGCAGGGTTTAGGTAAATGTCATGTCATACTATAGCGGAGCCAGTCTCAGGTGAACCCCAACCTCTGCACTTCTCATCTATTTTCCAAGAATGCCATCTCAACAAAAGAAAAAGAGCAGGGGCAGGAGCGGGACGGGCACGCACGGAGCCAGCCCCCTGCAGCATCCCCATCTGCTCAGCTGGCTGGGCTGCAGCTCAACACCCCCCCCAAGGGCTGGACTCTTCGAGGGGGCAGGGGGCAGTGCCATTCCACCTTCTCTGACTGACTAGGAGTGGCAGGCAGAGCCGAAGCACTGGCCAGGCACAGGGAGCAGGCCAAGGTCACATGCTGTGGAGAAGGCGGTCCCAGGGATTTCTGACAGCCATGTCCCCACGTGACAGAAGATATCAAAGGAGCCGGGTCCACCTGAAAGCAATTGGGCAGATATGTTCCTTGTACCAACATTAAGTGGGGCAGAAGCCACTGCTGCCCAGAGCAGTGGGTTGTGCCTTTGCTTGCGGCTTCTACAGAGTGGACCCCCAGCCACTGCTCAGATCTGAGAAGACCTTCTTCTTCTGTGCGCTCTGACACTGCCTCTGCCTTCTAGAGTCTGCTTCCAGCAGAACCATCTGGAGCGGAAGAGTCTTTGCGTGGTGAATCCGCAGAGCACATGAGCACTTCTGCCTGTACCTTGCAGGGCCCTCCGTCCACAGTCCAGGAAGATGGGCAGTGAAGGAGACTGAGAGGGCAGACGCGCAAGTCTGGCTGCACGGAGAGAGCTGGACCCAGGACCAGGATCCTGGTGTTTGGCTTTTGGTAGTTGACTTTGATTCCCAGTGCAGTGTGACTCTTGGGGTCCACTGAGTCAGAATGCAGGATCTGTGTCCACCTTGGGCCCTGAGGTGGTCATTGGCCTTGGAGGCAGGCGGCATCTGTCACCCTCTCCCCAGACAGAAGGCCAGAAGTACAGGTGATGTCTGTCCCACCCAATTCTTAAGGCAGTTGTAAGCAGCCATTTGCAAAACATTTTATAGGTTATCATGTACAAGTGAAAACACAGTCGCTATGATTACCTTTTCCTTTTTTTTCTCTTTGCAAGTACAATGAAAGGCTCTGGGACAAGGAGTAGCTTAGCTGGTTTAGATCCAGCATTTGGTGTTTGCAGAAGTTGTGAAGTATGAGGGAGACATAAAAAAAGATGTGAATTCCTGTCCTACATTTCAGCAAATCTAGTTGCCAAAAAGCAGAGCTGAATGATAGGGAAAGCTACATACCGAACATAAAGTCATGACACAAATACCAACTGCAGGGGGCCCCGACGGAGAGCCTCCTTGCACGAGGCCACTGGGCGGGCTGGAAAAGCAAAATGACCTTAACTTTAATGAAAGAGTTTTAAAATATCCCATGAGTAGTAAAGACTTGGTCCTCTCTCCTAATTGAAGAGTTGCCATCCAAAAGCCAGGGTGTGGGCATAAGCATGAGTTGGTTTTGAAATCCCTTCACATGGTAGCCCATTTTAGACCATTGATGATCTCCCTGAGATACCTTCCCAGACTC
The DNA here is from genome assembly GCF_031878675.1 of Megascapheus bottae. Taxonomy (NCBI): domain Eukaryota; kingdom Metazoa; phylum Chordata; class Mammalia; order Rodentia; family Geomyidae; genus Megascapheus; species Megascapheus bottae. The sequence goes on from NC_143513.1 coordinate 83,707,266, forward strand.
ACAAGTAGAATTCTGGCGTAGGAGGGTAACTCAGGGATCCCTGCATAACTAGCAGGCGGGGTCTGCACAGCAGGGAGGGGTGGACCGAGGTATGACAGCTTGCCCGGATTTTCTCTCACCTCGCTATCTGCGTGACCCTGGGCAGATTACCCATCCCTTCTGAGCCTGATTTTCCTTATCTGTAAACCAACAAGTAAAGCAGTCCTTCCTTGATGCCATGCCACCGGATGCTACAGGCATTGTTGAACCGGCATTGCCCTCAGTTACGGAGCTGGGGGAGAGGGGCGGCTGAGTTCCGAGGAGCAGGTCTAGCTCAGTCTCCGGCAGCCTAAGCAAGGAGCACTCCTCCCCTCCCTCTTTCCAGTCCCTGAGAGGGGGCCGCTGCTTGGCTCCAGGAAGCCAAGGGCCCATTTCCAGTTCATTCATTATGGAGAAACAGGAGCTGTGGGTGCCGAGGAGACCCTGCTGGCCCCAGGGGAGGGATATGCTGTGGCATCATTGTTCTACCACCCCTGCGATTTCCAGGGTTGTTTAAATCAAGAAAGAATCCAAAAACAAAGGAACCCCCAACCAACTAGCTATGATCCTCTGACCTTCTCCTGCTTCTTGTTCAAGAGGCTTATCTGTCACGCTCTGAAATACAGAAGAAAGCATTACTTCCTCATACTGGAACTCTATGTCTGTGCGTGAAGCAGGAGGCAGCCTTTGGCCATGTGCTGTGCTGACAGGGCTCACAGGAAGGAACTGGGACCTGGCGGAGGTGGGTGGCGGCTCAGACCATCTGATTTAAAGCATAGGCGTCTGGCCAGGACAGCCTTGCTCATGGCCCCGCTGGGTTCCATGTGCTCCTCGGCGAGGATCTGTGTCTCCACCCCCGCTGATCACTTCCGCTCTCCTCACATGTTGCATGTTCCGGAAAGAAACCAGATGAGAATGCACAGCAGAAGTGTAGGCTGAGAGAAGCGCTTAGCTGGATTTCCTTGTCATTCTGACACCAGAGCCATGATCCCTGGGAGAGTCTCCCAGGCTGGAAGGAGTCGCACAGAGGGGTGGTGTGAGTGAGCTATGTCTGCTCTCCCCCTCTCCCCACCCCTTGGTCTTCTCAGACCCCTCCCTCAGATGCCACTCCGGTCCTGGCTGCCTCCTGCTTCCCACCCAGGCATGCATGGGTGGAACAAGCCCCAGAGATGCATGCCTTTCAATAATGGACTCTCCAGGTCACACCCAAGCCAGGCCCACACCTGCCTGTGGAGGGGGCCCTGCTGTCAGAGGCAGTAAGTATAGATGGACAGTGTGGCAGGGTGCCAGGGGTGGCCAGTTGGTAGAAAGTGCTTCCTGTGTTTGGGAAGATTAGCCACAAGCCCCCACCACAACTTGGTAATTTTCAGTGTTTCCACTTGTTATTTTTGGGGGTGGAGGAGAATGACCATGGACCAGATTCTTTTGTTTTCAGTGAATTGTCTATTGGAAGTGGCTTCTCTTGCAGAAAACAAATGGTGAAATTTCCACCACCTGCACAGTTCACACACTCAGGCCACTGGGTCTGCCATTTGTCCACAGCCATCAGGAGCATGCCTGCTTCTTGTAGGCAATTTTGATGTCTGCACAACCCCGGTGCTGCTTAAATACTCGCTGGTTAAACAGTGCTGGAATTTAAGACCTTGTGCCCCATTGCCTACTTGGGCAAACAAGTGAAAACCAGAAAGGGGAGAAATGGCTTCAGCAAAAGTGTAGATGCAGCCAGCATGTCCACAGACAAAGCTCATTTGCTGGGCCTGTGGCAGCCACCCTCATCACACACATCTGACAGGGGAAAGGGAAGAGGCTAAGGCAGCCAGCTCAGGGAAAGCAGCCTCTGTGGGAACACACTGGCATGCAGGGACCTACAGGCCCCAGGCCACAATGCAAGTTGGAGTGCAGGGCTCTGAAAGCTCCTGGCAGGATGGGCCCACAGTGTCAGGCGGCACCCACCGCTCTAGTTGCCACACCCAGCGAGCATGGTGAGATTTGGGCATCATGGCTGCATATTGTGTGTCCACTGCCAGCCACGGAAGTCCTCCCTGCAGAACAGAGGTCTCGCAGGCCAGCACCAGGCAGGGTGTGATTCGCAGGGCACTCCTTGGGCAGTCAGGGCTCCATCAGAGGAGACATTCCTTGGATGCAAGGGAAGGGCTGCACATAGAAGCGCTCTTGCCTGGAGACGTGAGGCTTGTCTAAGGAGCCTTTTCTGGTGCAGAGAACTCAGGCACTCCCCAAGGGTTTGAATGGACACCAGAAGTGTGTCTCTACAGAAGAACTGAGTCATAGTGAGGTCCCTGAGAGGGCAGTCCCACGGACTGATGTCCTAATTGGAAGAGGGGATGGGACACAGATACACAGGATGACCACACGAGGACCCAAGGAGGAATCACTGTCCAGAAGCCAAGGAGAGAGGCCTCAAGCTGCCACCGTCTTGAAGAAAACGTGGCTTGTGCTGCTTACCCTGCAGGCGGATCTGTTTGGCAACCAAGGAAGATTCCTCAGGAGGCGTTAGGATCCTGCTTTCTGGGGCTGCCAGGCTGGTCAGGATTCTCCCATTCTGCAGTCCATTATGGCGGCAGTCCAGACAGGGTCCTGTGCCCACTCAGACTGGATTTCTGAGGCTCAAGCTTTGGTGTGGCTACTCCCTCTGTGTGACTTTGGGTTGATGTCCGGTTTTGTAACTACCAAGTTCCTGGTTTATACAGTGGGAGACAAGGTCAGGGCTGCCTCACAGGTGGCTGCTGGCTGCCACAGGGCGGCTGGTATGCAAGGGTGATGTCTGCTCCAGGTTTGCGTGGTGCCTCCTCAGGCAATGTCCTGGGAAAGGCCTGAGGACAGTCTGCTCCTCTAGGGCTCTCCTGTCCCACCAGTCACCCTGAGCTCAGTTCTAAGCACAGCCCCTTCAGCTGACAGCTAGGGGAACCCTTGGTAGGTGGGTGCACTGCTTTCCAGAAATGTAGCTATGACTTATTTTCTTTCGGCTTTGGGGAGAGGGACAGGAGCTTCATATGATGGTGTGGTAACCTGCAGGACAGGATGGCTTAGTGCTGACCTCTGGTGACCTCTGGTGACAGAGGGATAAAGGGCGAGCTCTGCTTTTATTTCATTGAGGCAGGGCACTTAGGAAATCTACCCTCTTTATGAACTTCTGAATCTAATGGCTCAGCTTTGCACAGGAGATTCTAGAACTTGAGCCCTGGGTTCGACAGGAAGTCCCTAGTCTCTCTCCAACCCCTGCCACTCTGGTCTTCTCTTTCTAAACCTCCTGTAGGCACAGTACATGGGCTTGGCATATCACACTCCGCACGGCAGGGCTTCCTGCCCTTTTGCCCTCAAAAGCAATCAGAGTCAAGTGTGCAGAGAAGTCCACAGCTGGCCACCTGGTGCCAAAAAATTCCATGGAAAGATCAGAGCGGCACCACCTGGCCTGCCCACCGCTTCCTTCTCCTCCCCTCCCTGTCACTGTCCCTGGACACGGGTTCCCAGCCGTGGCAGGCAGTGCTGGGTCCCTTCGCCTCCTCACAGGTGATAGTTCTGGGTGTGACTGTACCAGGAGTCTCAGGGACAAAGGGATTGGGCACACTGGGGTTCTGGCGATGGTGCCGAGGCAGATGCCCCGGTGCCCACCCATGATTGAGGGCCGCTAGCACCGATGGTGTTTCGAGGCTGGGAGGAGAACCAGGCCACCGGCCTGATACCTCCTTCCCCAGTCTCTGGCCACTGTGCTGCGGGTCCTCACTGACCTCCTGCCCCAGTGGCTTCCAGAGCCTGGGGTTGCGGCGAGGGCCGGCTTGTGACTGCATGGAGGCCCTGGGAGTGTGTCATGGGGCCTGGCCAGGCCTCCGCCGTCCCTCTGTGGAAGCTGAAGGACAGTCCTCTGGAACTTGAGTCTTGCAGGGAGACCCCATTCAGACCCGGTGAAATGCAGCCCTTCCTGGTAGCCAGTTACACTTGGGATCCCTTCCTGTTCTCCGTCAAGCCAGGCCCTTCACCACCTGTCCATCTGGACCTCTTCAGTCCTGTGCCAGGTGAACACTCGCAGCAGAATCGCGCGTGGGCCGAGCTGGGGGCCGGGAGGGGGTCTCTGCGAGGACTGAGATTGAGGTCACATACACTGCGAAGGAGGCCGAGGCTGTGGGAAGAACGCGGGCCGCCCAGGGGCGAGTGCTGAGCCAGGCGCGCTGCGTGGACCCCCGAGCTGGAGAGGGCCACGTCCGCCGTCTTTGGGAGATGGGGAGCGTGGGCCAGGCGCGGCTGGGCTCGCCCGAGCAGGGACCCCGGGATGTGGGAGGCTGAGTCCCGCCAGCCATCTGAAAACCATTGCCTACTACGGCCTCGGGTCCCACCGGCTTCTCCTCCACCGCGGGGCAGCGCGCCAGGTGGGGCAGCGGCGCTGGGCATCCAAGATGGTGGACGCGGCCTGGGCTCGGAGCCGCCTGCGGGCTGGCGCGCTCAGAAACACGCGAGGGCTGGACGCTTCAGAATGGAGCCCAAGTTTTCGACCTTGTCAGGGGCGATAAAGGCCGAGTTTGCAGCCCGCAGCCTTCCTGGGCCCCCCGGCGCCCGGGAGAGTCGCCCTCCTCGCCATCCGCGCCCTGGCTCCCCCGCGCACCTGGCCGGGGGCGCTTCGCAACCCCGAGACACAAAGCCCAGATTCCAAGGAGAGGGCCGTGCGCGCCGGGCCCCACGCGCCCTGCGCGCCCTGCCCGCCCTGCCCGCCCTGCCCGCCCGGGCCCCGCGCGCCCTGCCCGCGCTCCCTGCCCGGCGCGGCGGCGCGGCGGCGAGGCGGCAAGGCGGGGGCCTGGCTGCGGGGCCCCGAGCCCGCCCGATCCCCCGCGGACCCCGGCCCAGCCCCAGCCCCGCAGAGCGGCCCGAGCATGCGCCGTGCGCGGCCAGAGGGAGGCAGGCGGGAGGCAGGCGGCGCGCATCCCCGGCCCTCCCCGCGCCCCGCGCCCCGCGCCCGCGCCCGCGCTGGTTGCTAAGCAGTTATTGTTTCTGGGGGATCGCGGAGGCTGCTGCTAATTGGAGAACCCCGAGCCGCGCGCCGTCCTCCGGCTTCGGGGATCCGCGCCGGGCTCTCGGCCGGGCCGCCCGCCGCCCTGCCCTCCGCGGCCGCGCTGGGATTCGGAAGTATGGACTAGAGCCGGGCCCCTCCGCGCCCGCCTCCCCACCCCGGCGCCCCGAGCCCGCGGCCAGACCCCCCTCCCCGGCCCCGCGCCGCCCCGCGCGCGCCCGGACGGACCATGACCACCGCCAAGGAGCCCAGCGCCCCCGCCAAATCCGTGCAGCAGCAGGAGCAGGTGAGGCGCGCGCGGGGCCGGACGCGTTCGGTCCTGAGTGATCCGGGGTCTGGGCCGAAGGCTCGCGGGGCCCCACCCCCGGGGGGAAGAGCGCCCGGCCCCCGGTCGTGGAGAGGTAAACTTGGCGGAGAGCCCTTGGCGGAGGCCCCTGGCTCCACGGCCGCCTCCTTTTACTGTGGTAGTTGTGAAGGTTTCTGACTACTTTGTAATTTGGGCAAGAAAGACATAGCCACGAAGGGGGTGTGGGGGGGGGGGAATCTTCCCCGCGTGGATTCTGACCCTCCCAGAGGGCTTTGCTTGGGTCTAAGGCAAACCAGAAGGAAGAGAGCCATGTGTAGCCCAGACTGACCCTGTCCCCCCTCCCCTCCCCTGAGCCCCGCGCCCTCCCCGGGGCTGGCTAGCAGGGGCAGGCCAGGGCTCTTCCAGCTGGCCGAGGAGGAGAGCTCTGAGGCCCAGGCAAGGTGAGGGCAGGTGCACCGGTGGGCATCGCGGGCCTGCGCGGGGGAGGCCTGCAGGGGCTGCTCTGCCCGGGAAGCCCTTCTTCTGCCAAGGCTCCAGGGCCCAGGGAATGAAAAGGTGACAGGCAGGCAGCAGGCAGGCCTCCCCGTGCTGAAGAACTGGATTCTGAGTCTTGGTGGATCCTAAGGGCTCCTGTGTGCTGGTGGCTGCTGGTTCACCTCGGGCAGATCATTAAAACAGACCCTGGGAGAGGCTGGGAGACTCTCAAAGCAGTTTGCTGGAGCTCGGTAAATCAACAGCCGAGATCGATCTTTCCCTACGTGCTTTAAGGGCTGTCTTTTCGGCTGCTTTTGCCAGGATTAGGGCGAAGAACAGGAGACCTCGAGTTCAGGGAAGCAAACAGCTTCCCGGGGACAGAGCGCTGCTGCGCTCCCTGAGCTGGGGAGAACAGAAGACAACTTCAGATCTGTGTTCAGTCAGAGCTGTGCTTGGGGTCATGACCCCAGACCCTTGCTAAGGAAAGACAGGACTGTCTTATTTTATCATCCTGGAAAGAATTCTCAGACAGTTTGATTTCTTTTCAGAAGGAGGTTTTATAAATATGGAAGTCCACATTTCTTTTATTCCGTGGGAGACTCTGGGCAAGGGTTAATGCTTGCCTGACACGTTCATAGTTGGCGAAGCAAGCTCTCCTTTAAAAATGTGTACAGAAAATCTGCTCAGAATGAATATTTCTGCCTTAAATTAGCATCCTCTAACTAAATGGGTCTCCTTTTGTTACAGCTGTCTTTGCTCATTAGGTAGAAAATAAACTCCCGATTGGGCTTGCAGGCTTGAACCGGGACTCTGGTGGTATTGCTCTGTCATGAGGACCCAGAGAGCCTGGTCTAAACCTAGGATGCAGGAGTCAGAGGCCCCGTCAGTCCTATGTAAAATAAGCTCTTTTCCCCCACGACCCTTTACAGGTTTCCTCTTATTGTGGCATGCAAGGTGTAGGTTTGGGAGGGTATGAAAGGTCCTGGTTTGATTTTATTGCTTTTGATCATTGGACATTCCCCAGCCTGCTTCCATTGTTAAAGGCATCAAGTGGTAGAGGGGGAAGTTCAAAGGCAGCCTTGGCTTCTTCTGGAGTCACATGGGCACTCGGGGTCACCGTCCTGTCACCTGTGGTCGAGAATTCCTCTTCCTCCACTCACGAGTGGCCGCTTCTTGACCCTATAAATTCAGTGATGATCCAGTGAAGTCTATAAAGAGAAAACCTGCAGTAGGCGAGGGGAGGACAAGCAACATGGGTGGACAAAGATCTTCCATTGGGGAAAAATGTGGCATACCTAGACACACAAAGAAGTAGGTAAATAATAGAATTCCTAAAGGGGCTCGTGTCTCCTCTCATTCAGTCTACTCCTCTAAGGCTGAGATCTGGAGTATGTGTTCCAACTTCAGGGCTCTCTTCCCCTATTTCTGCATTGCATTTTTCTCATTGTGCATAGAACTTTGAGACCAGCAGTGCCGGGCCAATGGCAATTTGTTGGGACATTGTGAGAGGAATCTGATCCATGTGATTTGAAATAGAGAAGACACATGGTTGAGGTTGGACCACTGTCCTTGGGCTTTCTCAAGGCTCGAGCTCTACCACTTGAGCCTCAGCACCACTTCCAGCTTTTTTCTCTGTATGTGGTACTGAGGAATCGAACCCGGGTCTTCTTGCATGCTAGGCAAGCACTCTACCACTGGGCCAAACTCCCAGCCCTGTTGTCAGCATTTTTAAGGAGTAAAGGAGCCCTTCCTTCTTAGACTGCTGGTGTGGAGTTACAACCCCTTTACCTTGAGCAGAGAATGGGGAAGGAACCGGGCTGGTGGTAGAAAGACACACTTTACATGCTGAGAATTCTTGCACATCACTGGAAAGAATCAGGGGAGGACAGAACACAAAATGGCTTATTAAATGCTGTGTAGTAAAATCCATGTGGGAAGGGCTTGGGGGGGGGGTTGGTTATGAAAGGTTATTATATGAAAGGTAGATGAGAAGGATGAGAGCTGCTAGAAAACACTGTTGCTAAATGGCGATGGTAAACTTTAATTACCAGTGTGTCAGTATCAGTCAAGGGATGTTTGGAAACCACACATCTGTTGATCTAGATGTGTAGTTCACCCCTTGACTGGACTTGATTGCCCTCCCCACACCACCTAATAAACGGGTTTGAACTCAGGGCCTCCAGCTTTGTAGGCAGGCACTCTATCGCACAAATCAGGTATCCAGTCTTTCCTTTGGCTCTGAGGCTGGTGATGGTACTGAGACTTCTTATCAAAATTGAGTCCAAGCGAGCTCCACGTGATCTCTCACGGGGACTGGCCCGGTGAGCAGGGGCGGGGGGCGGGCCAAGATGGTTGTGTTCAGTATTCCCACACACGGGCCTAGACCTCCTTCCGAGAGGGAGTTCAGGGATCTTTTCCAGTTAAATATAAAAAGCACAGGTTTATTTTAACATATGCTATTCCCCTTTCAAGTGATTTAACATTGGAAAGCAGTAATCAGTAATGCTATTGAGTGAGAGGCGACAGGAAGATTAATTCTGGATTTTTCCAATGAGCCATAAAATATTTTCACTCAACTGTTGAGCAGGGATAAGATTTTAGAGGCTCTTCTCTGTCAGCATGTGTGCATATGTGTGCGTGTGCACACACATACACACACACCTATGCGCACACATCACATGACACAAAAGCCAGAGATACAAGAGACTTCACAGGGGCCTGAGACCCCACAGGTACTCCGTGTCCTCCAGTGCCTTGTGCTCAACATCTGGACCTACTTGGGAGGTCGTTGTTTCCTTCCTGAGGGCCAGAAAGCCTGAGCTCACTCAGAAAGGACTACTGTTCTACCAGGCAATCCAGGTTGAGTTACAATTTTACCAATTTTATCCCTGGAAATGTGATTTGGGGATTACACCTTGCAAGGTGACACTTATTTGTTGCTTCTGTTTTCTCAAAGCTGTTTGAGCTCAAATATTATATTATAGCCTTCAGGATACAATGTGGTTAAATTATTTGCTTAAACATTTCTAACAATGCCATTATGGGGGGTTTTATTTAAATGAGTATCATTTGGGGAACCACACATTCAGTGGATTGGACATGAAAAGCTTCAGAGCTCAGCTCTCTGGGAAGGGCCAGGTGTCCTCAGAAGGCATGGAGCTAATGACCAGAAGGGGGGCTTGCAGGTTCCTACCCCCTGCCCTAGGCATTCCATCTTGCTGCCTCGTGAGTAGTAGAAATTGTACTGTAAGAAATGATCTGGCTTTAGGCATTGTGGGAGCTAAAATTTTATGTGTAACTGTATTAAAGGAAACAGTTATGTGAGATTAGGATTGGAAACAAGAGGGCGAAGGAGACAGAAATGAAGACTCAGTAGTGAGAAGTGGGGATGTGCTGCAGACGGGCACGCCACGAGTGGGGTCTGTTCAGAGCTCGCTGGTGTGTATGATCGGAAGGACCTCAGACTCTGTGTGAAAGGCGTTGCAAACATCTGGCAGAGGGAGATTGAATCCCTCTCGCCCCCACCCCGCTGTCACACTTGGGGAGACAATGGGAGCTGGCGTGGTGTCTCCTGTGTCTGGTTCGTGGCCTGTGGTCATGGCAGGGGAAGGGTGGGTAAAAGCCGAGCCTGGCCCTGTTGTAGCACTACATGGGCTGATGTGTGTGTGTCCTGGATCGGTGTGTGGAAGAGGGAGAGGGGCCACCACACAGTGGGCCCAGAAAACAGCCCGGAGTTTGTTCCCTCAGCTGACTTTCTAGGCCTCGGCCGCCACATTCCTTTCCTTCCTGCTTGTGCCTGGAACATGACACCACACACCGTGGTGTACTAGGTTACTCATAGGAGGGACTTTACAATTTCACCAGCAGCCTGTGGTGACGAAACCCGGTGAGATGACGGGGGTGAGACTTGATGACAGACGCCAGGGAAGGAAATGGAAGGTATGAGGATCGTTATGGAAAATCCAATCAGGCTTGCAGCAAGGCAGCCAGAACTCTCTTAGTCGTACATGACATCATCCTCCTGTCATCGTCGTTGTCTTCCTCCTCCTCTTCCTCCTCCTCTTCCTCCTCCTCCCCCTCCTCCTCTTCCTCCTCCTCCTCCTCCTCTTCCTCCTCCTCCTCCTCTTCCTCCTCTTCCTCCTCCTCCTCCTCTTCCTCCTCCTCCTCCTCCTCTTCTTCCTTCTTCCTTCTTCCTTCTTCCCACTGGGGTTTGAACTCAGGGCCTTACACTGGCTAGGCTGGCCACTCTTCTGTGTAAGCCACACTCCAGTCCTTTCTTCCTTGGTGATTCTTGAGATAGAGTCTTGCTTTTTCCTGGATGATGTTCCTGTTTACACTTCCCACGTAGCTACCATGCCCATCCTTCTGTGGATATGGACTCTAGCTCTTTTAGCCCGGTTGGCTTTGAGCTGTGATGCTCCCAAACTCAGCCTCCTTCTGAGTAGCTAGACCCACAGGCATGAGTCACGGTCTCCGGGAAAACCGGCCTTCAGCTGGGCAAACAGCGTGAGACAGATGAGACTGCTTCCAGATCTGGGAGAGTTTTATGAAATGCAGCTGCAATGTGTAGCCACAAGGGCCATCGCTGAGTCCAAGCCCAGTCTGCCCTCGAGGGACGTGCCTGCTGCAGGACCAGGCGCACGCCTCCGCCAGCCCGGCTGCGAGGATTCTCAGGGACAGTTCATACCCTACGCCCTCACTCCTGTCGGATCAACTTTTTCAGAGCCTCAGGCGACAGAGCCGTCCTCGTCTCAATGTGCTGGGTTGTTGGTCTAGGACAGTCTTGAAGAACTCGTCCGTGCGGGCGTGTCTGGAGGAGGGACACAGAGGAGGACTCTGGCATAAACCATTCTGAAAGGTCAGAGTCTGCCTTCCGATATGAGCATCTGGTTCCTCCTCCTGATGCCTGCAGGAATCTCTTCTCCTGAAGGGGTGACTGCACTCTGAGAAGGGGCTCACAGGTCACGCTCCCAGCCCCAGTCCCACAGAACTGTCCCCAATCATAGTCCCATGGAACCGTCTCCATCACAGAGCCACAGAACTTTCCGAAGCATAGTTCCATGGCACTTTCCTAGCCATGGTCCCATGGAACTTTCTTGACCATCGTCTCACAGAACCTTCCCAACTATAGCCCTGTGGTTTTCTCTTGTAGACGTTTCAGCAGAGATAGCTTGGTGTGGTAGCGATGTATGCCTTAAAGTTCTCATTTTTTATTTTATTCTTTGCTTCAACTATTATACATATATATATATGTGTGTGTGTCTGTATATACGTACATACACACACATATACATAGTGACAATCCTAGGACTAGAACTCAGGGCCTGGGGCAATATCCCTGAGCTTTTGTGCTTAAGGCTAGTGCTTTACCACTTGAGTCACAGCTCCACTTGCAGCTGCTTTTTCATTGGTTTGTTGCAGACAAGAGGCTAGTGGATTTTCTTTGCCCAGACTGGCTTTGTACTGTGATCCTCAGATCTCAGCCTCCTGAATATCAAGGATTACAGGAATGAGACAGACACAGGTGCCTGGCATCCAAATATCTTAAATATTGCAGCATTCCCTTAGAGAATTCTCAACCATAATACCATGTGCTTCTTCTTCAAACCTGACTACTTACCAAGACATGGAAGTAGCTGTGCTGTGAATTGAACAGCTGGACTCATGCCCTTTCTGCTAATTGAACAGACAGATGTTGGGTCAGAGGAAGATTTTTAGTTTGATAAATAGGAGACAGAGAGGGAGGCAAGGCAGGAGAAAGGGGAGATGGGAGGTGTGGTTCAAGGTCAAGAGAGAGACAAGATTGCAGCAGCACTTCCAGCTGCAGGGCAATGGGCAGCTTCTTTCCATAGGGAGAAGGCGTCCATGTGGCCTGTGGAGCTGATGCCAGAAAGTGGGGACTGTCTGAGTTTTGTGGCCTAGGTCACCTGTGAGGGATGCAGCAGGGAACAGCAAGGATTGGTGCCATTCCAGAAAAGAGGGGAAGAACTGGGGCCTGGCATTGTAGAACTCTGGGGAAGAGCACCGGGCTTCTAGAAGTGTCTGCGTTTGGAGAGCGACTGGGGTGCTGTGATGACATGAGAGAAAGACCAGAAGCTTCTGGGTTTCAGAGTGGGAATGGTGTGTGAGGTCGCAGATATAGCTTCATATTTACCCACAAGAAACCACATATTTTAAGAAACGATGAGCGCTGGGAGCGTGGCCTAGTGGTAGTGTTTCCTAGCATGCACCAAGCCCTGGATTCCTCAGAACCACATGCACAGAAAAAGCTGGAAGTGGTGCTGTGGGTCAAGTGGTAGAGTGCTAGCCTTGAGCAAAAGCAGCTCAGGAACAAAGAAGCTAGGCCCTGAGTTCAAGCTCCAGGACTGGCAAAAAAAAAAAAATGATGACACACATACCTGTCGCATGTATGTATAAAAGCTTACATCTTGAAGTAGCCCGGGAAATCTACTTAGGAAAAGTGAAGATACTCAGAATTCTCGACTCTTACTTTGATAAACAAAACGGGCACACCATGCCTCCAGTCCACGGTTAAAGAACGACGACCTTGAAGAGGTAAGAACTTTGGCAGGTAGCCTGGCTTTATCGTTCAGCCACTGCGGAGCTTTGAGTGCCTCACTTTGCTGAGCCTTCCCAGGGTGCTGGGAGCTGGGCTGGGCTGTGACACTGGTGCCCCAGCCGCCTCTGAGGGACCTGGGGAAATCTGTGTGAGAGCTGACCATGCTGGGTGCACGGCTGCTGTGGCTCCTGGTAGGCCCGCAAACCTGTCCCTGCTTCCTACTCCATGTGTACGCACTGGGTGTCGACAGCGATGACACGTGAGCGATTTCCGGCATTGACACTGGGTGTCCTTCCTAAGGTGGCGTGTTCTAGGAAATCCTAGCAGGTGTGGTTCTTAAGCAACTTCTACACCATCTGCCCAATGCCTTTTGGGGCACTGGGTTTAGTAATAACCTTTCCTCTAGGGAAATGGGCCCAGACTAGTGCAGGAAAGAGGTGAAAGAACTGCCCCCCCAAACTGTGGTCCCCAGGGAACAGCAGCGGAGCTGGAGCACACTTCCGGTTCCATAGTCTAGGAATATCCGAGGAAACCAAGACTGGAGGAGGAGCAGATCTTAAGACAACAGAGCCTACCAGTTGTCCCCTACCCCTTTTCTAAAGTGTGAGCTAAACCAAGCAATCCTCAGAGAGAAACGGTAAAATAATAATAATAATAATATGCCTACATCATTAACACAGATTGATATTCACTGGAAACTGCAAAGGTAATAAATTAGATGATACATTGTGATTTAAAAACAAATCCCTCCCTCAGAGACAGAATGCAGTTCAGTGGTGTAAGTTCTCACCTTTGTCTGCAGCCACACACACACGCAGGCACACGTGTGTACACATGCACACATGTGCACGCACACACCCGCAGCCTGTCTGAAGACGCGTGTGGACAGGCTGTGCACGGGGTGGCGGGGGGTGGCTGCTGCGGGCTGTGAAGTCTTGATCTGCACAGCTGGGGGATGGACACAGGTGTTTCTTGTGCTGATTCTATCAGCCCTGGATACATTAGGTGGCCCGTAGCAACTCTTCAGATTCAAGTGCTTGGCCATGGAATGAGCTGCTCTTGGAACAGAGGGAAGTGAGCGTCAACAACCGCTGTCTTCCCAGGTTTTAAAAGTAAGCCACAACTGGAAAGGATCGTGCACGCCCTGGCAGTATGCAGAGCGCACTTTTCTGTCATTCTTGCACTTATCTGTCAGGTCGTTACACACAGGTGTGGGGAGAAGCGCACGTGAGAGAGGACGTGGTGCCTCAGGGTCACACCCACCCTGAGTGACAGGAGGCACACGGGGGTGTCTGTGTTCACACGGAGCTGAGCCTGAAGCCAGCGCATGGGGCCCAGCAGCCCTTTCCAGAGCCCTAGCATCTCCATAACCCCTCGTCCCTTCCTGGCCAAAGGTTCCAGGTGGAGTGTCCATATCGTCCTCGTGTGAACGACCGGCCAGAGCTCAGCCTTCTGCACCAGAAGTCATACACCCAGTACTGAAACCCCATGTGGCGCTGGCCATGTGGCCATCTCCGGTGGGTGCTGTGCTGGGCCCTGCAGGAGCCCGGGAAGAGCAATCAGGAGGACTGCCAGGTTGCCGTCCAGTGGCCCACGGGTAACAAACCATGTCAGGTGTCAGGAGGCTCAGGGACGGAGACGGACGCTAAGAGGGGTGTGGGGAAGGCACAATGGTCTTTCAGTCCTATTGAGGAAGGATTGCCCATTATTGGAAGAATATTATTGAAGTATTACTAGAAGGAGGTACAAGATCTTCTGGTAGAGTTGGGGAATGAGCAGGCATGTGTGTGGGTGTGGGGGGTATCTCTAGCTGGAAGCTGTAGCTGAGGGTCAGGGCAGGGTCCTTGAGTGACACATGACCTCCCCATTCCGGAGTTTTCCAGAAGAAGCATCGTGACATGGGCGTGGGATTTTCTCCCGAGCTGTGTCCCCTCCAGGGAATGTGAGGAAGAGCCCCATCTAGTGACAACTGTGAGTCTGTGATGTGGCTCCTGCTCTGCTTTGACAAGCACCTGGAGCCTGGGAGGGACTGGGCTCTCCGTCACTTACTCCATTTCCCTGACAGCAACACCAAGCCCAATTGCCAGCCAGCTCTACCAGTCCGGGAATGATTTGGCGACTGCCTGTGCTTCGTCTCCCTCTCTAAGCCTTCTCTAGTGAATGATGCACACAGTTGAAAGACCAGGGCCCTAGTCAGCCATCCGACCAATGAATCCTTGAACAAGTGAGTCAAACTTTCTGGAGGCCAAGAAGAAAACCACAGCCTCCTCTGAATTGACAGTTATCCTTGGTTCTCCGGAGGCTGGAAGTGTCGCCACAGCCTTCCTTTCCCAGCACTGTGCCCACACCTGTAGCCCTGAAATGGTCTCTCCACCTCAGAAACATTGTCCATGTGTCCCAGACCCCAGCTGTGCTTCCCTCAGTCTCGCTGTGATTCCTGTGACTCATTTACCAACTGTGAAAATGAGCAGGACAATGAAGCTGAGAGGAGACCCAGTGGACCACGGGACCCGTCCACGGCCAATGCTCTTTGTTCTGTCTTTGAAATGGAAGCACCGAGTCTTCCGTGACTTGATGTGGTGGAAAGATGGGGTTCCGTGATCCCAGTTTTCCCCAGCGTAGAACACAGCAGATGGAAACATTTGTTTCCTCCACGGGAGGAGTGCCTCAAAGAAGAAAGAAAGCAGTTGGATTGCGGCTTGGGGACCTGGGATATTTGCTCTGTGGTGCCTACTGAGGTTGGGTTTGGGAGGCTTGCTGAGATTTTTAATGAGGAAGGGTCTAAAAATATATTTTGCTATCTTTAAGTGGTTGTACAAAGGAGTTCCATTCAACAGTTCATGAACACAGTGTGTCTTGAACCAACGCCACCTCGTCAACATTCTCACCCCCGTCTTCTAACCCTCCCTACATTGAATTCTTAGGATATGTTTTGATTTTTTCCCACTTAGCAAAACATTTTACGTACATGATGCATCTTGATCTGTGTCACCCTTTAGTGCCCCCCCCATCCACCCCTACCCTTATATTTCTCAACTCTGTGGTATAGCCAATGAATTCTTGCCTGCATTCTCCTCCCTCCCCCTTCGTTCTTCTACCTGTCTCACGTTGGCCCCAGTCTCCCTCTTGCAAATACCCATTTCCTAGTACTTACTTTGTTGGGCTTTGACCTGGTCTTTCTTGAGAATTATACTATTTTAGCCCTCCACAGAGTCTCTCCTACTTCAGCTAATTCATTTGCAGTCACTCCACCCAGTGTGCTTGCTTGTAGACTTGTAGGCACATTCTAGCTACCATGGGTGAGGGAAACCATGCAACCTGTGTTTCTCTGGGTCTGGCTTATTTCATTTGATGTATTTTTTTTCCAAGTCTTTCCATTTCCTTATGAATGGTACAACACCATTCTAATGGATGAGCACAATTTTATTGTGTATATATATACCGCGTTTTCTGGATCCGTTCATCCGTTGAGGGGCATCTTGGCTATGTTAAATAATGGTGTGATGAACACAGATGTGCTGATGGCTTAGTGCAGTTGACTAATGACTAAAGAGAGACTTCTCAGAAGAAGAAGTAAAAACAGCCAATAGACACAAGAAGAAATGTTTAATATCTCTGGCCATAAAGGATATGCATAACAAAACAACACAGAGATCCCATCTCATCCCAGTTACGTCGGCTGGCATCAAGAAAATAAACGGTAACAGATTCTGGTGAGGAGGCAACTGAAGGGAGCTCTGTTGTACCGTTGGTACCAATGTGTGTCCACCCACTCTGGAAAGCAGTGCAGTGGTTCCTCAAAAAAAATAAGCATAGAGCTACCCTAGGACCCAGTAAATCCACCCTGCCATATTTACTCAACAGAGCACAAGCAAGGGTGCAGAAAAGCCACTAGCACAGCCATGAGGAAGTTTCAGGGGAATTTCAGGTGGTAGGGTAGCAGATCCTGGTGGGTGATGGAGTGGGGTTTCCAGACTCGTGGATTCTGACTCCGGCTGTGGCGAGGTGGGAGCCTCTGTCTCCACACTGGACACACTGACCGGCGTGGGCTCTGTGGCTTTGCCACACAGGGAGATGCAGAAGTAAGGAAGTAGGATTGAGCACCCTCGTGTTGACTGTCTCAGTGTGGCTGAAGAAGGGATGCGAAGCAGAAGCCCGGGTTCACTTCCTGTGGCTTGTGTTTGCCACCCTGAGTGGAGGGTTTCCTGCCCTCCACTGCTTCCCTGCTTGATGTCGGACAGATTCTGAGCTGCAGTTAGAGCATTTATTGGAGTGTCTGACTGTGTCTGGATGCATGGCTATGCCCCGGTGCCTGGAGCCTCACTGTGGCATACCAGAGGTCAAGAGTGTGTTTGCATTTCAGGTGGTTGGCTTATCTCAGCTCAGGAAGGAGTAGCTATAAACCGGAGCTTGTCTAGTCTCCAGTGAGAATATTCTATGCAAGCTACATCATTTATTTTATATTTGCTAAACTCCTGGGCCAGGTTCTAGGTGGTTAGGTCTTGAAGTGTTATGGCCCCCATAATAAATGGATACAGGATGAGAATTTTTAGTAGCTTATTTTTATTACCTAAAGCTGAAATCTTCAGCTTTGCTTGAATAAATAAGTTAAAGTAACAGATACTAATTGAGTTCAAGAAAATACTAAAGAATTTGAAGTTTGTTATAACAGGGAAGTTGGCATTTGTAAACCTCACAGTGACCTGTAGAAAATGTTCTCAGAAAATAAATACAAAGGGAAGGGAACATGAAAAGAATGTGTTGCCCACCCGATTCTTTATGAAAGATACCCAAAATAAAATTTAATCCTGTAATAACATCTGCATTGATCCAATGGGTTGCATATTAGATAAACATGAGAACTGGAATTTTCTGAAAGCTGGCACAAGCTCTGCCTTTTTGGTGGGTCCCTATTCCTGGCGTGAGTCATTTCATTAAAAATCCTTGTAGAGAGTGCAAATGGCACATCTGTTTAGAAAGGCTTCAGAGAGTTTTTAATGTCTCTTAGTCCTTGCTCAGTTTTATATGCATAGGAATGTTAATTATCTTCTTGAATCATCCTATAAAGAGGTCTAATCAATAGAAAGATAATAGGAACAATCTTGGGATAAAAACTTGCTAAGCCACAAATCAATTGCTCTCTTAATCAGCCACGTGGTATCTGGCCCTCAGCATCCCCACCCCAGCCCAGCCCCCATCAGCCTGCAACTGGTAGTGCCATGTCAGGGAGATCCTTGGAAAGCAGTTTTGTACACACTAGTCAAGTCTGCCGGAAGGGAGCCCCTTGGCTGATATCACTAAGTGAGTTGAAGACTGCTCAGGTCAGGTCTAGTGTGGCACTAGCAGCGATCAAGGATGGAGGGAACGTTTTGTCTGCAAGGTGGGGACAGAGATTTGGATTCCTGTTGTTATGTTATGTCTTCTTTGGCTCAGTAAGCAGATTGCAGCACCCACCCCATGCCATGTGTCCAGAGACAGATGCATGAGTGTAAATTATTAGGGAACAGAGAAAAACCAGCCTGCTGTGTGTGTTTGGGCTTACACTGGCCACTGTAGTAATTTTCTACAATGTCAGGAAAGGTCATATTCATTTGTCCTTTGCAAAGTTTCCCTCAGCACTTCCCAGGCAAAATGGAGTGCCCTCGCCATGTGTTCACTGAGCATCTGCCAGGCATTCCGCAGGCTTGGGGGCCCGCAGGCTCCTGTGGGGAAGTGGGGACGCTCACCCCGAGCGAGCCTGTGTGTGTGTGCTCGTGGCACCTCTGCATGGTGGGAGGATAGGCACACAGCGCCACGCTCAGATTCCACTGGTTGGCATGGAAGCCTGTGGAATTTCTTTCCAAGATGATCTCCAAGAATAACACTCCTGATCTCTGTCTCCTGACCAGCTAGGATTCCAGGCACGGGCCTCTGTCTCTCCTCACCATGCGTCCTGGCTGTCAGCGAGGCTGGGGCCAGCTGGGAGTGCAGGAGTTGGGGGACGTGGGAACCACCGTGCTCCCCCATTCCTTCACTGCAGCTGCTGCCAATCTGAGCTCAGAGTGGGCATGGCCATGTAGTGCTCCCTCCCTGTGGGCTCCGTTAAGTCCTTTGACGATACAGTGCTCATGCGTGTCTGCAGCAGGATGTGCATATGAGAGGTGGGAAAGCAGAAGGCCTCGCTCCCTTGCCTCTTCTTGTGCGGGTAGGACAAACCCACAGAATAATCTGGGTCAATAGCCAGAGGAGGACAAATCTCCTTTGCTCTAAGGTGCTATGCCTGGGGATGCCTCTGTATGAAGAGAACCATGCCATGGTTCCTTTCCAGCTGTGTCAGGCGGTATGGAAGACTCCGCAGTATGAGAGACGAGCTTTCTCGCTGGGAAGATGTCAGGGCCAGAGGCTGGTGAATGCGATTCACAAAACCTTAGCGGCATCAGAGAGAATGTAAAGTTCCTAGATTTTAGCAAAACCTTCATTCCCAGTGTACTTAAGAAGATTGTAATTTTTTCTTGCCATATCTGCTTTACTAATACTCACGTACAAGAGGGTTTCCTAGGTAATAAACAGACCCACATTCATCTTCAAGATGGCTGAAACCTAAAACATATTCACATTAGCTAAACATGCCTCTGCGCACGCTCCTACTTATGTCGCATGTGTAAGAGGTTTTCAGCCCTGTGGTGACTTCCATGGCTGACCCAGACAATGCACGCTAGCTCATTCTGCACCGTAGATTCCCACCAGAGCTTCCCTCCCTGGGGAAAGGACGGCCCCTGGGCCCCATTCAGGAAGAATAGGTGGGACATTGAAGAAAAGCCACATGCAGGTGGCCTGCCATCCCGTGAACATCTGGAAAGAGGATGAGCTCCCCGAGACCAGAGCCGTGTGCTAGGCTCGACAACAAACTGAAAGGATGTCGCTTCTTTTCCGTGATGGCTGACGTCTCTGTCTCTTTGAGTTTGTGTAGAATTCTTCACGTTGGCACAGTGGCCCTGAAGCTAAGCCTCTGCCGTCAGTCTCACAGCAGACAAATAAATGTGCGCGTGCGCAAAGGCTGCAGGCGTGGAGAGATGTAGTCGAGCTGCGCTTGCTTTGGCCGTTCCCTGGGGTGAGCTCTGAGCTTGGTGAGCGATGACTTTGCCAAGCCTGCGTGCAAATGCATGCTTCCGTCCATCAGCTAACTTACCTGGAGCTCTGGTCTCCCTGGCTGTGGCCCTGTTGCTGACAGGTGTTTTTCTAGAGAGAGGAGTCCAGCTCCCCATCTACTCCAAGCTGACCGAGCCTTTGTGTGTGCCCAGGCTTCAGTGCTAGCTGTGTGTCTGAATTTTCTTAATAGCTCCAAGTCCATCTTTCCCCATGGTTACCTCTGGATCTGTACCATTTTCCTCTGAGCTGGTCAAAGTTGAAAATGGAGAAACTAATACGTTTATGATACCAAGGAAAGTTGTGTTGGGTTTGAGTGCCTGTTGGTATTTGGCAGCAGTGAAATCATACAGGTGTGAACAGGCAGCCATGCCTGGCTTATGTATGTGCATGCGCGCGCACACGCGCGCACACACACACACACACACACACACACACACACACACACACTCATATTTTCCATGTAAGGAAGGAGAGGGAGGAGAAGCTGGGTGCTATGTAATGTTTCTTCAACCAGGGCGGAATCCTGAGTGGAGTGTGCAGTGGGCAGGGCCCACAGGAGACGTAGCGTATGTTAGGTTTATGTCTGAACACATCTTCCTTACTGGTCAAGCCATGCTTACTGTAAGAAGTCTTGCCCATTGCCCACTGACAGCCACCTTGCACATCCGGTGAGGGAGTTGGCGCTCTGCCCCAGCGTTTGTTAGGACACCTTCACACGGTTAGATTAGGTTCCAGAGCGTGTTATGCAGGTGCATTTGCGAGTGGACTCCCCAGCTCACCCGTTCTTTCACACAGAGTAATGCTGGCAGCATTGGCACCACAGCGCTCTTCATCCTGCTCTGCCCAGGGAGTCAGGGGGTCAAGCACTGAACTTTCCCGGGTCCCTTCCTCTCACCACAGCCTCAGGGCGTGGGTTTCCTCCCTGGGCCCCTCGTGCCCTGTGTCACTGCACCCACATGTTGGTCACACCCCAGGCTGCCCCTCTCCATACCAGCGTCTCTCCTGGTATGTCATGGAAGCCTGAGGTGGTCTTTGTGACTATCCCACTGTTATCCTGACTTGGAAAGCGTGGTGCTAGCTGACAGGACAGTGGGCATTGTTCCCCACACTCGGGTGAATCTGCTCTCTTCGTGCCCTACAGAGGGAAGGAGGCACAGGCAGAGAACACCCCCAGATCTGAGGAGGTGGCCCACAGTGAGGCTGGGCCTCTCCTAGGCTCTTTTCCCTCCCCACTGTTCCATACTGGTCACCAGTCATTCTGCTAAGGAGGTATTTAGGGTCCAGATGGCAGATGAGTGACTCAGGCACCTCTTTCTAAGATCAACAACCAATTTCTCTCTGGAATACCCCTGGATGGCACGGTTTGAGCCTCCAGTGCCCAGGTGACCTCCAGAATTGCTGGCATACCCTTGCTGGACACACAGACAGGGTTCTCATTGTCCTCATCCCGCTTGGTCTGGCCGCACGTGGTGCAGGCGCCGCTTCGGAATGGCTTGGTCTCTAGCTGGGGTGACTTCAGTGAGGGAGATCTCACCCGAGGAACCAGAGCACTGTTTCTTGATCCGTGCTCGCTGTAATGACCCAGAAGTGAATTGTTTCGTTCTCATTAGAAAGTGAAGCCCTGGATGATGCTTTCATGATCTGTTGAGAACCACTCCAAGACTGTTGCAATTCAATAAGTATTATTAATAATCAGAAGCAAGACGGCGACGTTTCTGTCTCGTGCCATCTTGCCATGTGTGCACCGCGGGTACATCTTTAATGGATTCCAATAGCAAATATGAATTGTGCCTCGGTTACCTGAGTATCTTCTTTCCTGTTTGGAGATTTTATTGTTACAAACTGCCAAATCACAGGCATGCATCATTTTAATTGAACCTTAAGCCTGGCACTTTTATGGAAAAGAATAGATTTCAGGGTATTTTTCATACAGAGAAGCAGCATGGAGCCTGTGCCACGTGGGGAGGGCTAGCGCAGACGAGGGTGGTCAGACCTCCAGGAAACATGTGACCACCCCACCCCACACCCTTGAGACTCGGCAGAAACCAACAAACCAACTCTCCAAAGACCTATAACGAATGATGTAGGGAAAGAACACACAGAACTGTGTACAGATGATCGGCTCATGGGTTACCCCGTAGCCCGCGCCTGCAGCCTGGAGTACTGGAGCACTAGGCGTGCTTACTGGTTTCATCTTCATTTCAAGAAACTTTACTGAATGCCATCATTGTTCTGTCTGCTCTGACCGTAAGTACACATGAGCCACCTGTCACCAGGCAGGTGGTTGGTAGGAACAGAAAATGGGTTTGAGGTTTCATTTCATTTTAGTTCATTAAAACTGAGATGAAGATAGCCACATCCGGAGAGCTGACCATGGCTATTCTGTTGGCCAGCACAGGTCTGGATGCCGCTACACAGTCAAAAGAATGTTTGATGAATCAGGATGACTGGTTTCCTGGCGCTTTCAGCCCAAGTGGTGCTGAATGGAGGGAAGCACATGAAGAAATGATTCTACCCAAGGGAGGGGGCTGTGACGTCACCAGTCCGCAGAAGGTCCTGCCACACGGGACTCTGCACGTGGTTCCTTCTGGGTCAGGAGCCCCTGGAGGATGTGACCCAGAGCCGGCACTGTGTCCTGGTGGATGGACTAAGGCCAGACACGGCGGGCGTGAGCCAAAGAGGAAAGGCTGCACCACAGCCCTTGCTCACTGCTTTGTGCATTGTGTCTGGTGATAAGTTAATCTACTCTCCAGACTCCAGCCTCTTCTGGGAAGTAGGATCCTGACTCGGAGCTGGCAGACCAGAGGAACACACTCTGCAGTCTCCACTCTGCCTCTAGCCAAGAGGTAAACTTCTATCATAGTTGTCCCAATGAGTCCTATGTTTATAGCTTCAGCCATGCCCTTCCTTCAAGACCATGAGAGCCTTGTGTCGTGGTCTTTGAGGTTGGGTAGAGTAGAAGCATGCACGGCCAGGGCCACGAGACCATCCATGGTTGGTCTCCGTTGTTGAGTAAGGTAGAAGAAAGTTATCCCAGACAGTCTTGAGAAGCTACCCTGCTTGCCACCAGCATCCATCTCTTCAGCTATATATATCACGTTCTTGCTCGGGATGCATGTAGTTTTTGCACTCTCCTCTTCCTTTTTATGTTCTTATCTCTCCCGATTGCACAGCTGCTCTGGGAGGCTGGTAGCAAGCCTAATGAATAAGTGGGACTGGCAGGCAGAGGACAATTTCGGTGAGTCACTCACCTCTCCTTACCTCATCGGCTGTGCACTCGGGACGCGAGGTGTCTGATGCTTTGGGTGAGAGAAACACAGGATATATTTTTATCCATGACCCACCTGCTGGCTAGGTGCAAAAGGTTTCTCTACCAGACCCTCAGGGATCTCACTAGAGCTCTGCTAATTGGCTAGTGGGCACTGGTATACCAGGAGAGCATGCCTGAGAGAAAGCACTCACCTTGTCACTTCTTCAGTCACTTGTTTTGGATTTATTTGGTCCTTCTTTAAGGTGGTCAGACCAATCTTTGTGAAAGGTAATTTTATGAGAACTTGAACAGTAGAGAGTTAGCTGCTGGATCAAGAGGATTGAGCTTTAGAAGGTTGTATCCAGGGCACTGGGCCATCGGGTTGCTTGCCATGCATTTGGGCCTTGCCAGTCGATGTCATGTCTGGGACACTTGGTATCTGTTCTCCCTCAAGGTAGATGGGTTGTCAACAGCCCACGGGGCCTTGGCAGGAGTCTTCGAATAGTGTGGAATAGAAGTAATCACCTACCAAGGAGCGAGTCACTTGGTTTGGGCCCTCAAACACATGTCCTTTGCATGTCCCTAAATGTGGTAGATGTAGCTAGCAAATCCCAGGGTCTTATGCCCTCGTCAACTCACCCTTGGTTTGTGTGTTTGCCGGAAGCTGGGCTTTCATATTTTCACTGATGTGTGTGCCGGTGTCCGTGGTCAAGAAGCATAGAAAGAAACCAAGGAAAACACCGGTGTGGTCTCTGTTGTGTGGGGCCTAGTGCTTTCCACTCCGCAGGCACCCACAGCACCTGTGGACCATGGGCGTATGGGGTGTGGCCCCTGGTTTCTCGGGACTCCAGAGATGCTACAGTTACAGCCAGCGGCTGCACGCCTCAGTGCTGTGGCTCACACGTGGCTTTGAGCCACACCGCTCAGTGACCTGTGTGTGTCGGCATGCAGTCCACACCTGCATTCACTGTGAAGACATTGCTCCAGTGCACAGTGAAGCACGCAGGCTGGCGCTCCAGGACCAGCGAAGTCCTCCAGGGACCTGGATCACAGACGGTGCTGGCATTCTGCACTTGGAACTTTCCCCATGGAGATGCAAAAAGAAATCATCTATTGCCAAGACCCATGCATATGTGCTCGTCCAGCTGTGGTTCTGAGAGCAGCCTTGACCCTTCCCCGCCCACACCATTCTCCCAGCCCTCCTGACAGATGTGGGGCAGCGTTGTCATTGGAAGGACAGACAGTGCTGGCTCGGGAAATGAGATGTGGGTACGGGTTGGGGTGCTTGGGGGCTGCAGGCATGAGTAGGGGCGCTCTGGGTTCCAGGGTCGTTGGCAGCTCACTGCAGGAGGAGGTGCTGGCCTGGTCTCCTCATCTTGTTAGGAGAGCTCTGTACCTTCTGAGCCTGACTGTGGGTCTCCCCTGGTGGCTGTTTGAATAGTTCCACTCTAAGTATATTTGCTCTGCCATATTTTCTGATGTCTTTGAGGAAGAGTTATTTGGTTCTTTATAACCCAGTTTGGAGAGAAGATGACATGTTTGATTCTGTGAGGAAATATACATATTTCTCAGGTTTTTGTTTAATTGAACATTATTGAATGTTGATATTTGATTTCCAGACAGTCTTTAATATGAAAGGCAAACACATTCGTTTTCTATCAATTCCTGGGAAATGTTGCCCATTTTAAAAACCTCTAGACTCGTCTTGCCAATCCACCAGCCTGCCGACAGTTGTTCTTCAATAATTCTGTACTTAAATCACGCCCTGCTAGTAGTATGGATTAATGCTTCATACCATCCTGAAACTGAATTCCCAGGCTGCGTTTAGATGGTTTAGGACATTGATTTCTCTCTCTGACAGCACTGAAGATATTGGCTTCGAAAAACATGGAGGAAGCTTGCTTAATCTCCTCCACATAGATGTTGCTTGCTATAGGAAAATGCTGGTAAAATTTATAGTTTTCTTTTATAATAAGATGTGCTCAGGAGCTTGAGATCACCTCTAAATCATTGTGAAAATTAGATTTAGGAAAAGAAAAAAAAAGCAGAACTTTCTCATTAAACTCAAGAATTTAGGATCCAAGCCAATAATCAGTCTGGTATTTGGCAATTAATCTAATATCTGACTTTATGTAATCTTAATTATCAAGATCAGTCTTCATAATTGCATTACATTTTGCAGCGATTTCTAGCATGCTCTTTGGAACATTTACACTCAGGGGCAAGTCGGGGATGGGGAAGGAAGCACCCACATTCAAGCCCGCTATGTCATCTGGTGGGCGTTGAAATTAGATTTCAGCAGACAGGTTCCACAGTGCATCCAGGGTCCGTCTGTAACTGAGTCATGCTGATACAAAGCAGTTCTGCAGAGGAGGGGAACTGCAGCTTTGTCCTTCTATCCTAGGTTAATTTAGATTACTCTAGTCAGGCGTACGTCATCAGCACCTCATCTGCAGAGAGAATTATAGCTACGAACTGGTGGTGCTTTTATTTTCTGATTTCTTTTGTCAAAGGCGTGGAAAAGAGACAAAGTTTTGCCAAGACTCTGTCTTCTTGCACGCTAGCTTTTCCTGATGACCAGTCTCAGTTTTCTGCCACTGTAACAAAACTCCCCACGACAACCCAATAGAAAGAAAGGTACATGTCTGGCTCACGGCTTGGGATGTTTCACACCATGGTCAGCTGGCCCGGTGCTGTCGGGTCTGTGAGCATGCAGTGTCCTGGGCAGGAGGGTGAGATGGGGAAGCTGCTGGGCTCGGGTGGCCATGTCTTCAGGTCTGGGGTCTCAAGTAGGAGGGACACTTGCTCAAACCATAGCACATTTCATACTTTGAGAATGGAAAGTTCTAGAACAGATACAATAGGGTGCAAAGGTATTAAGGACAGGACAGGTGATGTTCTCAGAGAACAGTTGTCACCAGTTTTCCTGCCTGAATGATGCTAGAATAAACACACACACACACACACACACACACACACACACACACACACACACACACACGCCCAGTACAGCCCCTGTAAATCCCCTGAGCATGACCACCCTTTCTTCCTCCATAAGCAGAAGCTGTGGTTCTTGAGGCCTTCTGTTCAGCATTAGTCGTTTTTCTGGAAGTGTTTGCAGAGCTCAGGAAGGCTGTCTTCATACTTTTAGTTGGTTATGATGAGTAGAAAATTTAAAATGAGCCACAGGGAGAGATCAAGTGGGCCCAGAGAGTGTCCAGGGGTCCAGAGTGTGCAGCGAGTCCAGGGGGTCCAGCCTACACCAGCCGCAGTAGACAGCATGGACTTCTCCCACAGCATTCAGATTTGTGCACAGTAGCTTACCTGGTCTTCCGTGTCCAGAGCTTCTGGTAGAGCGAGGGCACCCTGACGGCAGGGGCTTGCCTCTGCCTCAAGGTCTCCCTGAAACCCACCCGACCACACAGTCCACCTTGAGGACGTTAGAGTTGGATGGTCTGGCCTGGGCCAGGCAGGACGGGGGACTGACAAACCCAGATAGAAGTTTGGATTGCAAAGCACTGAGCAGTTTTCTATTTGGTAGCAAGAGGGTAAATATGCCCGTGCCTTGGGGAACATGCACAGAGAATCTGAATTCCTAGAAAACGTTCTACGATCTAGAATTGTTGGCAGAGTGGGAGCCACCAGACTCCAGGGCAGTAGCCTCTCTCGGTGCCGGCCGTCTTCTCCCAGTGCTGGAGGTGACTTAACCTACCTCGCAGATAGGGACCCGACCTTCTCCCTTCTTCCTGGGCAGGTCTCCCCTGCTCTGTGCTCAGGAGAGGAGCTCTGACTTCCCCTGAGCAATGACAGATCCGGTCACCTCCATCAGTGTTAGTTCAGATCAGGGACCGAGGCTGAGGAGGGGGGACAGGACTTGAACTGCCTGCTGTGAGGTGGGTGAACTGGCTCAGCTTTTCCTGAGGCCCTGAGGAGTATTTCTTGGGGACTCCTGTGGTATCCCTGACATTGTGCCACCCTGAACCCAGGCCCGATCTGCAGTTGCCTCCCAGGCCCCGTGAGACGGTGACTCTGGCAGACGGCCATTGGCCGAGCCTTCTCCTGCACACACGTCTGTCTTGGGTTTGACACAGGTTTCCCATACGGCAATTTGCTGAAGGCTAGCCTAGACGTATACCATTTCCTTCAGATACGAGTGTCCTTGCCAAGAGCACGCTGAGAAAGGTGGATGGCAGAGCTGGATGTCACTTCACATCTTCCAAAGGACTCTGGGAACACAGCGGGTTCGGGGTGGAACCGTCTTCCCAAGCTTCCGAGGTCTTCCACATCAGGGAAGTCCTTCCGAGGCCCTCTCTGTCCCAGAGCCATGCCCGTGCCGTCAGAACACCTTTGTTGAGTGAGGAAAGGACACTGGGGTCTGAAAGCATCTTCCTGCAAAGGCTCATGTGGGATAAAGCTATCTTGGAAAAAAAAAAAAACCCACAAAACCCCAGACTAACCGAGGATCCTGAAAGATTTGAAAATCTGTCTCATACAATAAAAGCAAAGGTGGCAGGCACTTCTAGGGCATGAGTGATGGGAGCCGGAAGAGAAGCAGAATTAGAGCCATTCCTACGCAGGAGCCTCTGGGAGCACCTTTCTGTGTGGAGAGGCTCAGATGCAGCCACCGGCTCCCTCTCAGAACTCCCAGCTTTGTGGGGGACAGAGCCCCATTGAGTCCCATGAAACAACCACCTCTCACAGAACGTCCTCCACTGCATCGCCTCCCTCCCTCGCCTGTTTGTTCCTCTGAACATGTCCTGAAAGTCGATGTGGGGCCTCCGGCCTGTGCTGCTCAGGGCTGTGATCATTCACCCCAGTGCCCATCTCTTCTCTTTCCCACTGAGCGGCCCCCTCCGCAGCAGCCCACCATGGCCAGCTTGTCTCCCTGACGTTATTAAAATACATCCGAGTTGCTGTATAAGCTTCAGATTTTCCAGAACTTGCCCCTGACTGGATGTGAGCAGGCCAGATTATTCGCTTCCTTTTAAATAAAGCACCGGTTGTTGGGCTTTCGTGGGGTCTGCCTCGGCCTTATGATCCACGTGCACGAGCTAAAGAAAAATCTGATTTCATAAAGCATTCTGCTGCCTTTTCTTCTCCCAGGTGTATCAGGTGCACGTGCTCAGCATTCAGATGCAACTGATTCGGAATTTACAGGGCAGGAATGAGAATGGGAGGCCCAGATCAGGGGAGGACTCGGGGTGATCCAGCTCAGTAGCCTGGCTGATGGGAACATTCCTGGCCCAGGCTGTGGCTGCCTGCCCGTACCCAGGGGCAGGGCTCACAGCCCCTGCCTGGACCTGAGGCTTACTACGCACACCTCTCCAATGGAAAGCCACCTCCCACTTGCCCTAGGCTTTCAAGAAACTTCTAGACGCCCCTAGGTAGGTTCTCCATGAAAGTGAGAATGTCCCGTTTCATTGTGCGGCCAGTGTGTTAAAGTCATGGTAGCCTGTCTGCTTGTGCAGAGCACGCTACTGTCATGTGGCCAGCACTCGAGTCTTTTACACTGAAGTGAGTCTTTTACACTCCAGAGCTGTAGGGCAGACGGTGGGGTTTAGGGCACCGTAAAGAAATCGGGCCTCTTTTTTTCCTTCCCAGTGAGCGTGCCCGAGCAGCCTTCTCAGCGGTGCTGCCCGCTGGGGTGAAGGGGCAGAGAGGCCGCAGTTGGGGCCCCTGGGTAGGGGAACTGGTCCCCGAAAGGACTGTAGGAGAGGGAGCCCTCTCCTGTTTGCTTGAGAAGCTGAGCTCTGGTGGCCAGCGCTGAGGGAGCTTGCACGGCGCTTGCATGACACGTGGCATTTGAAATTCCCTAGCTGCTGGGACACAGGTGGAGCTCAGTGAGCTTTGCTGAGAAGGACATGAGAGACGTTTGCACGGAGGCAAAGGGACAGCAAGTTTCCCCAAGGAAGCCCATCTAAATGTCTTCCAAGGAGGAAGGGGACTGCTGCCGCCAGCTTCCCTGGGAGCCTGGCACTTAATGGTTGCACACCGCACACTTGGTCCCCTCCCTGCCTTACCAGAGCAAGGCTTAGAAAGCCACACATAGCTGCTAATAAAGCAGCAGAGCCAAGTTCCAAAGAGGTCTGTCTTGAGAAACGCCTCACTACCGCTTCAGAAATTCACGTGTCACCATCTCCAGGGGCTCAGGCTGGTGCAGATGCTGTCTCTGACTTTGAGACCAGGCAGGTGTCAGCTGACTCTAGATAACTCACCAGCAGCCTGAAGTCACACTGCTACATGTGTGCCCAGGACACCTGTCTGCTTCCGCTTGGCTGCCTCCTCACGGGGATGTGGGGATGTGGGGATGTGGGCTGGGCTGAGGAGAGGCCTGTGGCGGGACCCTGCCCTGTCCTGGGCCCCAGCTTTCATCCTCCCTGACCCTGTTCATTGATGTTGAGGCGATGTCACTGACAAAATCCCACAGCTGTCATCTGCGCCCTCGGTTGTGCCTCTGCACCTCTCCACTCCCCATTCCCCGCACTCTCAGTAAAAATAGTACATGGAAATTGGTTCCCTGCCAACCGGGGGAAGGTTTCGCAAGAGGACTCTGTGTCTCTGAAGCTCTGAGCTCAAATGCAGTGTCAAGATTCAGGAGCTCCATCCAAGAGCTTGGTTAATTGCTTGAGGAAAACAACTCTTTTTCCTCATTTGTGAAGGAAGCATAATAGCTCCAAAGGGTCACTGAAGGGACTACGTAGAGGAGTGTATTTCAGGTGTTTTATTCTGAGCCCCAAAGGCAATGGGAGTGAGGAATCTCATATGTAACCCCTGCCACTTGTCCTTGATGAAATCGACATGTGCAGCCCACGGCAGGTACCTGAGCTGTCAGAGGTGAATTTCCCAGCAGGGGTTCTGGGAGGGCCAAGAGGCTCCTGGCTTGGGCACTTTTCTGGGAAAGTCACTAAGAATCAGCATCCTGTCCTTCACCCAGCAAGCCCTCCCTGTCTCCTGATCATGGCACAATTGACAAGTCAGGTCCCCTGGTCTCTCCCGGGGCGGGGCTCTGGATCTCCAGGCTCAAGGGAACATCCAAAGCTCCTCATTTTACTTTTCCCTAGAAACCTGCACTCCAGAGGGCCAGGAAGCCCAGCTCGGGGAGCGGGGAGCATTGTCATTGGCCACGTGTCTGTGTTTCAGGGCTGGATCTTGGTCAGTGCACGAGCTTGAAGGCTGGTGTGCTGACACTCACGTGTAAGAGTCACTGTGAAGCTCTCAGTGCATCCCTGTCTGGTCCAAAGTAAAACAGCAAGTGGTTCTAGGGAAATCCGAGAGCCATGGAATATTTAATATTGACTCACCAGTTAGAAGTAAGTGGAAATGTACCTCCTTCATGGTAACTGGTTTCTCATTCATTTTCCTTTCCCTATAGCTTTTCTTTACACTCTGATGCAAGAAAAAATAACAGAAGTAAGAACCACCCTTGTCTTTAGGAAATTGCATTTGGATGAAGGTGCATTGTGTACACACATACACACACACACACACACACACTCACACACTTAACACACAACTCCCTTGTCATGTTCGATCAAGCCCCATTATTTTGGCTCATTTCTCCTGCCCAGGTCCTATAAAGAACAGGGACCTGCTCTTCAGAGTGTCACATTATCTGCCAGCCTTGATGAACCCAGTACACCTTTACAGGGATTCAACTCTAGATCCAAGGTTATAAGAAATGTGAGTGGGCTGTGTGCCCATGGCTCAGGCTTGTAATCATAGCTACTCAGGGGACCGAGAGCTGAGGATCAAAGCCAGCTTGGGCAGGAAGGTCTGTGAGACTCTTATCCCATTAACCAGGAAGAAAGCTAAAAGTGGAGCCGTGACTCAACTGGGCACCAAAAAGATAAAAAGAAAAAAAGGAAAGGAAAAAGAAGTGTGAACATATGAATGTTCCATAGAAAAGACCAGGCCAATAATTTTTACCCTCGGATACAACTGCTTGTTTAAAGAATGATAGTTTAAATTACTTTTTCAGAAAAAAGCTAAGATTCCTGTGACAATATTTGCAATCCCTTTCATATGTATGGAATATTAGCAACTCAATCTGGCCATTAAAGCATAATCTTCATTTGACCAAAGCATGGTACAAAAATGAAATACACTATAATTTATCTTAGCTGACAGCTAATTACCTGGAAGTCTGATTAAAGGGAAAACTAAATTTACTTAATTAGTGTTTTCGTGTTTAGTCTGTGTACATATAAATATGCCTATCTGTTCTTCTACATGAACGTTGCTAGAAATAAATTACCATTTTCATCTTGTCCTGCTCACACACTGCCAAGCTGAGGACATTGTTAGAAGATGGCGTGTTTGAATGACAATGATAACAGGTGTTTGTGGAGTTTGAGCAGATAAAAAGGGACTGTGTTCATGCAAGAATAGGGTGTTTATGACCAAGTAGTTTTCTTTTTTGCTCCAATGGCTCCTCCTCATATTCTCAGCCAACTTGTGCAGGAAGCCAGGCCTGTCAATAAGTCCTGGCACGGTTGTAGAGAATCTGCATATAATGAAGGCCCTGGATGCAAATGGACTTGGATAGGCATGTTCCTGGCATTGAAATCCTGGGCATGGCATGCTTGTTAAGAAGGACGTGCAATGATCGGCTTTCTGGGTTGCAATGATCTTTGAGGTGGTTTCAGCTGACACACGATTTTCCCCAGAAAGTAAGATTGCAACGAGGAAGGTAGCAACACACCTGCAGTTCTGAAATGAAGCCACCTTCCCTTCTGAGCCTCTGGGAACCAAAGTGATCTGAAAGTCATACGTAGCTATTTTTGAAATAGAGCTGTTTCTGCCTTAAATGTCAGACCTATCCATAGCTCAGTAATATACTTATAAATAATTGTAGTGAAATACCAGTTTTAAAAAGTATTGTAGCTTTTAATCAAAACCCACGAAGATATGGAAGTCTTAATTAAATCTCAGCCTCTGCTTCTCACACCTGAGGTTTGGGATATAATTTTCCCTTCTCGCCAGACATCCTCTTTGATTGTGCTGGAACATCTGTGGTGATTCTGTTAATTTGTGAGAGGACAATGTCACCAAACCTGAGGCTCATCGGTGTGGCTCGTGGGACGGCAGGGGACACACCCAGTGTCAGCTCACAGGGGCCGGGGTCAGGACTGTGGACTCCATTTGGCTCACTCCTTGGAGAGCCAGGCTTGAAAATTCTCCAAAACAATGACTTCTGGCAGTGCTCCTCAGACTGCAGAGGGGATCCCAGAGAACTCCCCAGCCTGATAACGCCAGGGGCCTGCCATCTGCCTGGCATCACCTCCGTCTTCCCTCAGGGCTTTCTGCCCCCTTGGAGCCACCACCACCTCCCTGGAGCCCTCCTGCACGCTCATCCTGCCAGAGACCGATGGCTGCAAGCATACGCAAAGGACTGGGACAGGGCCAGTGAGCGCTGGCAAGGCAGGATGCCTGCTCTCCACATTTCTTCAGGTTCAGGGGACATTATTGTCTGGCAGTGGTGCATGAGCCTTCACTGTTTTGATCAACAACTTGGTTCAGTGTGAGAGCAAAAGCCTTGTCATATTCCAAGTGGGACATGACAGGCTCGGGATCAGAGCAGTAACGGATGCCCTGGCCAGCGTCTGTCATGAGTCCAGAAAGGGACAGAATGGGCTCTTTCCTCCCCCCTACTTTCCTTCTTGTTTCTTGAGTGAATTAATTTTGGAAATTTCAACTAAATGCACAAACACTTGTCTGGCAGACACAGTTGCCTTAATAGGGCCTCAGTATGCCAGAGAGGGAGTTGTATCTGTGGATTGTCGCCAGGAGATCGTGAAGGAAGATACGGCTTTGGAAAACACTAACCTCGTGATGGATCCACATGCAGGACTCACAGCTGTGCTGACCGGAGCCGGAGCAGAGGGCTCATGTACACCAGGCCTTATATGGCTGAATCACAGCCTCCCCCTCCACGCCAGCCCGAGTGCTGAGGAGACATGTGTCAGGAAAGATCAGAAAGGGGACTTCCTGAGGGTAAAGCAGGGTCTAGGGCTCATGGATGTCTCCCTCTCATATTGTATTTGGGCAGGACAGTTGGCTCAAGTTGTATTTGGTGCTACCTGACAGACAGGTGTGGAATCCCTTCCTGATGAACTCTACCTCCAAGGTGCGGGGTGAACAAGACCTCCCCTGCCCCCACCTCCCCCAGACACAGTGGACAAGCACCAGCGGAAGTGTGGAGACCTGGTCCAAACTCTAGGAGCTCCACATGTCACGTCAGCCCCCCTCCCCTAGCCTCTCCTGGACGTGTGAAGGCTGGGGAAGGCGCTTGTGACCTGGCCTGGACACTCAGGGAGTCAGTGCCCCAACACGTCCACCGCCGTCTACGAGGGGAGACTGTCCGGGCGGGGAGGGAGGTCTGACAGTCATGAAATACTCCAGTCGATTGTTGTTTCAGTCCTGGTGTGGGGAGGGGCTCAGGGAGTCATCGTGGGGGCTGGAGGCCGGAGGGTGGTCTGCAGAGGAGGCCCTGTTGTTCCTCAGGGTAGGTCAGTCATAAAGAGACCACCTAGAACCTTTCTAGAGGCCCTTTCTAGAACCCAGGGTGACTGCACAGTGACTGTGGTGAGAAGGCTTGGAGCAGAGACAGACACAACCGAGGCAGAGAGGCTGGGCTTTCCTCGGGTTTTAGTTAGTTTGTGGGCCCATCAAGACCAGGTTTCAGCATCTCTTATAAAATGAGTCAACTGAGGTTCTCAGTGACCTCAGCCAGCGAGGGCTATGGGGACAGAACTAGGCTCTGGAGACAGCAGCAGGCTTCTCAAGATGCTAGCAGAACTTTGACCTGCTGCTACAGGTGCAGCGGAATTTTCCAAGGGGGAGGAAGAGAAGAAAAGAGCTGGAGTGGACGATGGTGGAATTCTGTGCGGGAGCCTCGGTGTGGAGAGGAGAGTGGGACAGGAGCTCCCAGTCTGTGTGTGCTGGAGGATCCGGTCCTGCCTCCCAAGGCCTGGGCTGCACGTAGACTTGAATCAGCATTGTGGGATGAAATGTCCACT
Source organism: Megascapheus bottae (assembly GCF_031878675.1). Lineage (NCBI taxonomy): Eukaryota > Metazoa > Chordata > Mammalia > Rodentia > Geomyidae > Megascapheus > Megascapheus bottae. Next base: position 83,741,037 of record NC_143513.1, read on the forward strand.
GAGCGTTACAGAGACCCCAAGCTGGAGGCACCGTGGCCCACCACAGTCCAGAGCAGCAGATACTCGGGGACAGGCTGTGGGGCCCAGGTCAACGAGCTGTGCGATTCGGAGCAGGAGGGTCCGTGCCCTGCAGCGGGGGGTTCACCGGAGCAGGGCACACCTTGTGTGCATTTAGCAGCATGGAGAGAATTCTTACTCACATGTGACACCAGCTAGGTTTTTCTTCCTCTTGTTTGTGAAATCGAGAACAAAAGCAAGAGCTGGCCATGCAGGAACAGGCGGCCTGTTCTGTGTCCACAGCCAGGAGAAGCTGCAGAAGCTCCTCAGAGCCGCCTCCCCGCTTGATCAAGGCCCCCAGGCCACCAGAAATACACACATAAAAAGGACGGAGAGTATTCAGGAGCATCACTCGGGGATGAGGGAGAAGATGGATGACTTTTTCCAAGGAGGAGCTTGGGTCCAGCCCAAACATGCAGGCCTGATTCCTTTTAGTCCTTTTATGGGGGTTTCAGACTGGGTGAGAAATGGGCAGGGCCAGGGTGGTGTGTGGCAGGGGTCTTTCAGAGCCGTGTGAACCGAGGAGCGGGGAGTCTGGGTGAAGAGCAGGTCCATGTGACAGCCTTTCTGGCAGAGACCAGTTTTACCTTGTCCCCCCATCCTGCGTTGAGCAGTCAAAGCCCTTGTGTCTGTGTAGCTGGCGAGGCTGGGTCTACCTGGAGTTCTGGACGCAGGCCTGGAGGCGGATGGGCAGGAGAGAACAGGCATCACCAGTGCCAGCCTCAGCCAGGCCCACCTGCTCTCGGGACGCCTTCCCCACCGCCCTGCTCTCATAGGGTGCCCTGGCCAGAACGCATGTGCAGGAGCTCCCGGGCCACCTCCCTGTGTGTCTATGGTCCAGTACAGAATCCAGTCACAGCACGTGCCTCAGCTCGTTTGTACTTCTTGTTCATCAGCAATGCCATGAGAGGAGTGAGGGGTTCCCCAAGTGCCCTGCGTCCCGGCCCCATCCACCTCACTTCCCAGGGTGCCCTGCGCCCCGGCCCCTCCCACCTCGTCATCAGACCTCATTAGCTATTCTTCCAGCACTGTGCTAGGCACAGAGAGTCCTGTGTGCCGTGGCCCTCCTGAGTCTGCACCAGCTCTAGCCATGTGACGTCCAAACACCAGAGGAGGACGTGTGCCAGGCTCACACACACGCGCACACACTCCAGTGCTCCTGCCCGCTGATACCCCAGCCCGCCTCTATCTCCTGTGTCCAGCCACTGACACATGGCCACCAACCCTTTTCCCTCCTTCCCCTGTTTCCTCAGCTCTGGTATGATGAGAATAGCCCGAATTCTAGGAAACTAGTGCCACGTGGCAGACAGTGTTCCTGTCTTTTGTGCATCTTACCATTGAAGAAAACTGACATCATTCTCCTTGAACCACTGAGGTGTGTGAGCTAAGGACAAGTTGAGAGTATGGCATTTCTGTGCCTGTCCCACAGCCTGCCAGAGGAGACACGGAGTCACAGGAGAGGTCGTCAGGACCCCGTCTTCTTCCTACATTGAGAGCTGCCGGTGCAGCAGGTACAGAGCTCCTGTGAGCATAAATGTTACTCCATCCTGAGTAAGGTCCAGAGGCTCTTCCTCTGGGCACAGCCCACTTCCCCCACTTTGAATCTTTCTCTCCCACTGCCACTCTGTCCTGCAATTTGCTTCCCTGTTAATATTCCTAAATTGTGGTATGATTTGGGTTTCCTTCCTCTCCTAAAGATAAACAAAGTTCTGACACTTTGACACTCTTCTGTATGAGTTTAATTTGCTCAGAAACTTGAGAGTTACCATGTACACAGCAGTGATGGCATTTCTGTGTGGGTAGAATGAGGTCACCCATTCTTTGGTTGTTGCCTCTGGGATTGGCTATTATGTACGAAGGTGTGCTCATCAAAAGTACTGATGGGAAAAAAAAGTACTGATGGTTGTAAACTCTGAGATTGTTGATTTTTCATTGACAGTGTTAATGACAGTCTGATTTTTCATTGACAGTCTGTACAGGTGATGATCCTGTATCCTCTGCAGACACAAAAATCCCGGCGTGCATTTCCCTTCTGCAAAACAGCTTTACGTGTGCATGTGGCCTCCTGCATAATTTAGATTGTCTTTTGATTATTTGCCCTGCTGAATACAGTATAAGAACCATGTGAACAGATGCCATACTGTATTGCTTAGGGAATAATGGCAAGGAAGCCAGCCTGTCTGTGTTCAGAAGAGAGTTACAGTGCAGACGCGATTCCCAACTGCACGTGGTGCAGTCCTTGTCATACAGACACCCGCTCAGGCGTGCAGGGTGACACGTCTTTCAGCTGGGGTGCCACTGTCCTCACACCACCTCCCCCTCAATGTGTCTTTGTGGGTCTGTCGGGGTGGTGGCTTCCAGTTCCGGCAGAGGTGTAACAGGGTTTCAGGTGGTGTTCAAATGAATTAGAACTCTTTTCCTGTGGTTATTGGCCCCTTCTTCAGTGGAGAACCTGTGATTTGTTCTTGTTTTTTGTACTGGACTCCCTCCCCTCCCTCATACTTATCAGCCTGCAAAATTTGCTGTATTTTCTCCACATAAGCTCTATGGCAGAGGACTGAAATAGCTGCCTTTCACCAGGTCTTCTGCTGAGAGGAAATTTTAAATATTGTTGAGGCCTCCCTTGTTCAGTGTTTGTTTCATATTTTCTTTTTGTTATCCTGTGATAAAATATGTATTCAAGGCCATGAGACGTGAATACATTTTCCTTGATTATTTTCTCAGTGATTTGTTGTCTTACATCAAAGGTCCAGATATAAGATGGGAATGTATGGTGTGAGGGTGGGGTTGTGGTGCATTTATTTCCATATGGCACCGAATGACCTTATCCCCTCTCGATGACTGCTCAGCCACAGCAGTGGGGCTGGGGTGCCTCTGAGAACTCAGGTAACAGGCAGTTCACCTGCTGCTTGAGTGCTGATTTCCTTCTGTCCACGTGGCTGTGCTTCGAGCTTTGTTAATGGATTGTTTCAGTGCTTCAGATGCCATCACACACACACACACACACACACACACACACACACCCCACGAGTGGAACGTGAATTCTCTCTTAGGAAGACATAATTATACTATGTGTCAGTGATATAACATAAAACTTACAAATGAGAAGTTGGAAATTGGTAAGGATTTGCGTGTTTACAACATAAAACACGCTGTGTATAAGGACCAGGTAGGCCTCACTTTCTGTGTCTACGATTTCTTTCTGCACGCGTGGTTCACGGGTGAGAAGCCCTGTGCACTGCTGGAAGGCTGGTGCCTAAGGATTTGGGAGTTGGTGATGCTAATCGAAATGCTTTTATTCTTCAATTTTCATTTCCTTTTTGAACATTTCATTCCTGTTCCGTTCTGTTTGTATTTGTTTATATTAGAGAAACAGAAATACAATGAGTGCTAATTTCATTATTGACTTCACATTTTCTTAGCCTTTATTTTGAACCTGTTTTTAATAGGGTTTTGTAAGGTTTATTTCTACTGTGGTAAAGTACAATTTGGATGTTTTCCCCCCATTCTCATGGTGCTCAGCCCTGTATGAACTACTGCCTGTCAGTCACTTCTTGGGTTGTTGGGTGTTGTGTATAGAGCTTTGGTGTTTGTAGGGCTACTTTAAATTCTCTAGCTTATTGAACCAGTTCTGAGAATCTGACAGTAATGTCTAAGTTGTGGGGCTCATGGGAGCGCGGTGCCACAGGATTCAAGTCCTCTGTGAACTCACGACTCTGTAAGAGGGGGTTCGCCTCCTCTGGAGCCGGGCCCTGCCCTCCATGGAGCGCCCCGACCCACCTCCATCACACTGATGGCGACTGAACGAATGCACAATTCTGGGTTTATGAAGTAAATGGTATAAGGAATAAAATAGGTACATAAGGAAGTGTTCAGCATCATTAGCCATAAAATACATGCAATCAAAACCACACCAAGGTTTCTTCTCTCCCAGCGAGAATGGAAGCCAATAAGAAAAACCACAAAGGCGGTCAAGGATGTAGGGGAGAAGAAGCCCACATGCGCGCTTAGGGGAAGATAACCAGAGCGGCTCTGTGGAAATCAGTCTGGCAGACCCTGAAGACACTCAAATGGAGCTGCCTCCTGATTTCAGCATGCCGCTCTTGGGCATCTGTCACAAAGATTGTAAACCAGTGAAGTAGAAAGGTGCTCACTGCAGCTCTGTCCACAAGAACTAATTGTGGAAGCAGCCAAGGAACCTAGCAATGGATGACTGGATTCAAACATACATGGCTTATGTGCTCAGCCTCCAGGAAGATGAAATCATGTCATTAATAGGAAAATGAATGAGCATGTGGTTGGACCTAGAGAAATCATGTTCAACAGGGCAATCCAAGCTCAAAAAGGCTAGTGTGTGTTTTGTTCATTTGTGGAACCTAGGCTTAAAATGATGGTGGTGGTGGTGGTGATGATGATGACGATGATGATAAGAGGACATGGAGGTAAAGGGGTCTGACTGGTGGACCAACAGGAGATGGGAGAAGAAAAGGAAAGGATGAGGGATACGGAGTGGTGAGAGAGATTGAAATCCACTGTATGCACTATACAAAGACGATATATGTACACACATAATGTATATTCCACGGTATGTGTATATAATGTAAGCTCCTAAACACGGTTTAAGGAAGGGAAAAAGGGAGGAGGGAAGAAGGAAATATAGAGAAGCAGTGCTCAAAGAACACTGTAGTCACGTACAAATCATAAGAAAACCCCAGTGTTAAAATGCATACTACATACGTGTTTCATAGTCATACATGTACATACACATAAGATATAATAAGCCAACATTAGTGCAGGTGCCTGGCAGGCTGAGGATTCACCTCCAAGACAACAGTACATTATATTCTACTTGGAATATAAAAAATCATGTCAGTCCTGCTGGCTCACACCTGTCCAGAACGCTTGTTACCCAGGAGGCTGAGATCTGAGGACTGAGATTCAGGGCCTACAGAGGCAGGAAATTCTGTGAGACTCATATCTCCAATGAAACACCACGAAGTAGAGCTGTGGCTTAAGTGGTAGAGTGCGAATGCTAGCCTTGAGTGAAAAGGCTAAGCCACCATACCCAAGCCCTGAGTTCAAGCCCTAGTACCAGCACATAAAGGAAGGAAGGAAGGAAGGAAGGAAGGAAGGAAGGAAGGAAGGAAGGAAGGAAGGAAATAAACAGGCCTTATTTGCTCATAATTTTACTCATACCTTTTCAGGGGGGGGGGGACTGCTTGTGGGGCTTGAACTCTGGGCCTGGGCTCTGTCCCTGAGCTCTTCAGCTCAAAGCTAGCACTTTACCTCTTGAGCCACAGTGCCGCTTCTGGTTTTCTGGTGGCTAATTGGAGATAAGAACTTAATGGACTTTTGTGCCCAGGCTGGCTTTGAACTGAGACCCTCGGATCTCAGCCTCCTGAGTAGCTAGGATTACAGGTGTGAGCCACTGTGCCTGGTTTCCTACCTATTATTTAATAGAGAAATGACTGCTAATACTATAGCATAGTGCTTTGTAATCCTCCTGCTTCATTTCAAATGAACAGACCTTCAGATACAAAGCAAAAGGTTGATGTAAAGAAGAAATTCATCTAAAATTAAAAATTTCAAAACCCACATTTTGATCTTAAACCAAACATAGATAGTACCTTGTTCATTAATGCATTATCTTTAGAAAGCCGTGTGGGTTGTTCGAAATTGAAATAAGATTCATTTAATCAGCTACTGTAGTTCATCTGTTAAATTACGGCACTTTGCTCTCCATTTGTAAAATAATCTCCAAACTAATGAAGTAAGGTCAATTGCATGCAGTTTTATTCTAGCCAAATTGCGGTTAATTGCATCAAAGGCTTCAGTAAGGTCAATAAATGTTGGCTTTTTATATGCTCTCTTCGGAGTGTCAGGAAATAAGCACCCTTTCTCTCTAATGCCTCTGCGCCTGGAGCAACACCTAGCAGTGGACTATTAGATGGGTGCTCATTAACTGACTTGAGAGTGGTTCTAAAGGAGCGGGAGAGGCTGGAGTTAGCAGAGGATTTTCGGGGAGGACTTGTTTCCTGAGTCACCTTGCTGTCCTCAGCACTGGCCGTGATGCCCTTCAGACAGAGCCCTGCCCACACCTTTTGAGCTGCTCAGTGCAGACCTACGGCTTGGGCTTTGTCTTCATTTTCATGATACCCAGACAGGAGCAAGCGGCCACTTTTTGCTTATCTTCCCCTCCTCCAAACAGGTCATCTTGGCAGGTAAACACAGTCCTCTTCATGGCATGAGACACACCAACCGTGCAGGTTTTAGGCCGTGTAATGAGGGACGAGGCCCTGGGGCCTCGGGGTCAGGACTTCACTTTGCAGCCACCAGTGACCCCCACAACCGAATTAAACCCTCTGCCACGGCTGGAATCCATCCTCAGGGTCCCTGCTGAGTTTGCCTGTGCAGGGCGTGGAGTGTGCGTGGGGCGTGGTGAGTGCGTGTGTGTTGTAAGAACTCTGCTCCCTGGAGCTTGCGGATGGGGTGCACAGGGTCCCTGCAGATTCCAGCATTTATTCTTAGGAATAATGATGCAGCCAGTGCAATCACACGACCACACCGTCACCTCAGGGCACAGGAGGTTTGGAATCTGTGGCTCATCTTCCTGGCACCCCAGGGTGGGTTTACAGGGACAACTTCTGACATTTGTCCCTGGGTGCCTCAGGTTATGTGGTCTCAGTGTTAGTCACAGCACAGCCTGGGGGAGGCTTCTGTTTTTCTGGGGAGCTGGGTGGGCAGGGGCTCTTCCCGGGCAGTCAGATCCACATGGGTGGGGGGCCGCTTTCTCTCCAGGTCCTCTACAGGGTTGAATCTGATGAGACAAAATGCTGGTCAGCTCCTCAGTGGTAGGGGAGTGACATTACACTCTGCCTTCAAAATGGGGCTTGAACTCAGCGCCTGAGCACTGTCCTTGGACTTTCCCAAGGCTAGAGCTCTACCTCTTGAACCTCAGCACCACTTCCGGCTTTTTTTCTATGTATGTGGTATCAAGGAATCGAACTTGGGTCTTCGTGCATGGTAGGCAAGGACTTTAACCACTAGGCCAAACTCCTGGCTCCATGTTTGAACTTTTTAATGTGATTTGTTTAGAAGTATCCTAGCTCTTCAGAGAAATAGTAGACATAAATTCTTTCAAATGCCCTAACTTAGAATGAGATAGATCATTGCTTCTGTTTTCTGGTCATGTTTCCCATGTGTTCTTTAGGAAATAAGTGTGGAAAGTTGAATACCCAAGGGCAGCTAATTCCTTACCCTACCAAGCCCAGAAATCTTCAAAGCCAGGGAATGAAACACCTTGGGTTGTTCTCCTATGTATGCAGTCAGACCAGCTCTCTAGAAACAGCCTAGAATTCTCCATTCTTTTGACTCAAAAGTTTATCAAGTTCGGGTCAGATTTCACCTGCCTGTCAATAGAATTCCTCTTCCTGCTGCTCCCAGTCAGAAGTGAGGATGAGCAGAGGAGGAGCAGAGGAGGCAGAAGGCTTCCTCTGTTCTTGGGACAATTCCCTGGAAGTCCTTTCTCCCCAGTGGGCCAAAGTCCCGAGAAGATGAGTGTTTGATTGCTGGTCCTGAGAGTGAAGTGACTGCCAGCTGGCCTTATTGGACAGGCCTGACAGGTACAGGATGGCATGGAGACTGATTCCTTCAGGCCTCTGAGACTGGCCTGTGTGTGGAGCTAGAGTTTCAGCCCCATTAGGAACGGTGGAGGAACAGAGGGAGAGTCTGGTAGACGTATGCCTGTGTTCACTCCTTGGTGCCAATACCGCTGCCACAGGGGACGGAAAGTTCTGTCTGCCGTCCTCCCTACAAAGGACCCAGAAACCAATCTGCACAAAGCATGTTCTACTGTGCCCTGCTGTGGGGAGGAGGCCTGCAAGCCTGTGGATGTGTGGAGGCTGGGGCGAACTTCTCTTTCCTGGATGCAGGCTTTCATTGGACAGGGTGTGGGTGTAAAGGCCAGAATGAATGGCGAACATACCCCAAAGGGAGCAGGTGCTTTTGCCAAGCAGAGCAGGTGGGATGGGGTAAGCCAAAATCAACCCCGTTGCCTGGAGAGGGGCTTGCTCTGGACTGCCCAAGCTGGAGACTGGGGCGCCTGGCATTCGAGTTGTCAGATTGTCTTCTCAGGCAGAAATGGTTGCCAGTGTCTTGGATTCATTCACCCCATTGTCCCTTAAGGGCCAGCGTGACTCTTCAGTCATTTGTTTTCATCGTATTGATGATAGGGGGTGCAGGTCCACCTTGCATATGGAAAGGGACAGCTGTTGGGTTTGGGACACGCCCCTCCCTGGTGTGTGTGCAGGGCCTCACCTGGCGGTGAAATTGTCCCTTCTGCCCCTGCTCCTGGTGCCTGCCCGTGTGTCTGGCTAACTTCACACAGCATCCTCAAGATTCCTGTGACATAGCTTAGAACTGGCTCCCTTTCCAGGGCGGAGTGTGCTGGCTTTCAACTGATGGCTTTACACATCCACATTCTAGAAACCCGCCTATTTCCACAGGGGGCACGAGGACAATGAGTGCTTCCAGAAATAGACCGCACACTGCCCTTTGAGTGGAATGCACACAGACATCCCCAGCTTTGCCTTGGACAGACCCAGTTGGCATCTAGGCACCGTGACCACCAGCCAGGTGACCCTGGAGAGCCCCTGGCTGCGTTTATCTCATGCATATCAAGTTCACTGGGGAGCACCTGCGGTGCTGCGGGCTCTGTGAGTACCAAAGGGCTCGGGTGGCAATAAGGGAGATTGGCTTGCTGGTGTCCATGACCCATTGTCGTTCCCACGTCGGCACCATCGGAGGGTACTGACAGGTGCATCAGGACAGCCCCCCACATCCCACTGTCCCCCTCCCCCCTCCACTCCCTGCTCTCACAGCCCCAGCTAGACTTATCTTTTCCATTCCCACTCTGAGAGATGTGGCCAGCTTCATGCATGGAATCCAGTTCTCTCTGTATTTATTAAGATTTGCCACACATTGTTGGAAGGTACAATGCAACTCCAGGGATGTGGCCCAGAGCAGGTACACTCAAGAGCCATCTTCAGGCACTCGCTGAGGCTCTGGAGCCGTGGGGAGTAGAAGCAGGGGGGCTTTTCTTGAGGGGGTGACATTTGAGCAGGCGGTGTGTGAAGTGGGAGGGGATTTGCGAAGGGTGCTAAGGAATCTGCCATCAGAAGGGTGGATTCTACCCTTGAAGGTGCTGGTGAGCCTGCCACACATACCCAGGCCAAGAAGCAGCTGACTGGGCCCTGTGGTGTGGAGAGAGCAATCAGAAGGCAGGAGGATGTAGGAAACCTGGAGGCAGTAGGTCCCATCAGCTGCCTGCCTTCCCGAGCTCATGGTGCAAGCCTCATGGTGGTCAGGTGTCTGCAGCCTGACCCCACTGCGGTGGGGGTGGGGGGAGTGGGTCCTTTGGAGGTGGTCAGCGTCAAGCGAGGTCCTGGGAACCAGGCCCTGTAGTCTGATTAGAGCCCTTGGAGAAGACTGAGAGGCCACGGCTCTGCATCTCGCTCCAGAATAAGTCTGTGTGGATACGGCCACCCACAGCCAGCGAGAGCCCTCCCCTGAAAAACAAACCCTGCCTGTTGGTCAGTGGGAGTGAGGAAGGCCAGAGGCCCTCCCCTCCCCCCTCACCATCTCAGGATGCAGCGGGCCTGCCCCAGGAGAAGCTGGGTCCAGTCCACAGGCCTGCACCTGAGCTGCCTGACCCACCAGCCACCCCCAGAACCCGCACACATCAAACCCAGCCAGGGTAGCTCCTCTGCTCCATGGTACTTTTGAGTGTGCCAGGACATGTAGAGATTGTGCTGTGAGGTCAGAAGCTGCCGAACCGCGAGCCTGGCATGACCATGTGATCCCGCGTAATTGTCCTGCTGAAATCTCTGATGCTCAGCCTGCTCTTAATCAACCCTTTCCTCAGGAATACCGCCACACACAAAGCTGCGCTGGGAAACTCAGTGCCAGCTCCATGAGTGCCATTTTACCGCCCTCCGCATGCACGGCCATGGCTGATATTTAGAAATATGCAGCCTCTCATTAATCATCTGAGAGGTAATTGTGAAGGATTAGTTTTCTCAGAGGATGAAGACTAAGCCTGTAGGGATTTAAAAGTTCACTGTTCTAAAACACACACACACACACACACACACACACACACACACACACACAGAGTAGTCTTGTACAACTGTGAAGCCAAGGAGAAATGCGTTTTTACGTGTCCTCAGAAGAAATGTGAACCCAGCTTCGTGAACCCACCTCCATACATATCAGCTGACCTCACTTTGTTAATTGACTTGGAACTGGAGGTTTCCTGTGTCCGTGCGGCAGCCCCTCCTGGAGCTGCTCTGTCTATCCACTGGCGCAGAAAGCTAATCTCTCCAGTTAATAGCTTGTAGCCTGGGTCTCATTAAGTCACAGAACTCTGTCCGTTCGCTTGGCTGTAATCCTCTGTATTTCTGGGCAGTAATTCTGCTCCTAACTGGAGGACTTTTCCCCTCCTGTGGTATGGTGGAGTAGAAACCACAGAGCTTCCCACATTTTAGGCTTTAGGAAAATATCAGTGATTCTGTGTTGTAGGTCTTAGCTCAAGAGGGATTTCTTCCATATTTTAGGGGGGTTCCGCCAAATACTTTCAGTAACAAGTAAATTAATAATATATTGGCTGAATAAAAACAACTAATAGTTGAGGGCTATGCATTTTAGTTAAGAAAGAAGCAGTCTAAGCAATTCTTTTGTATGATTCTGAATCGGAATTCTTTTGGTTTAGAATGTTTTATCAGCATATGTGGAAGTTCATAAAGGGTTTCAGTGATATTTCCACACATGATTAGAAGGTACTTTTGTCTGTTACTCTTTCTTAGCCTCTCCTCCCTTCTCCTTTCCTATCCCCTCTCACGGGAGAGCAAGTCCCCTCTTACTTTCATGATCTTGGAATATTTTTCTCCTGGCTTCCCCAAATAAGAAAAACATCTGTCACACTTGTCTCTGTAGAACTGGATTATTTAACATGATGATCTTCAGTCCGAGAAAACGACAGAATTTTATCCTTCATGGCTACCACCACGTTTTCTTTTCCATTCACCTGCTGGTGGGCACATAGATTGGCCCCACAACCTGGCTATTATGCATTGTGCTATGATAAACAGGATTATCTCCACAGTAAGCTGACAAACTGCTTGGCTGTATGCACAGAAATGGTATGTCCGAGTCATGGGGTTCATTTGCAGTGTTTTAAGAAACCTCCATATGATTTCTGGAGTGGTTATACTAGATTCCTACCAGCAAGGAATAAGAGCCCCGCGCCCAACCCTGTGTCCTCGCTAGCATTTGCTTTTGTACGAGTGTGTGTGTGTGTCTGTGTGTGTGTGTCTGTGTGTGTGTGTGTGTGTATGTGTGTCTGTGTCTGTGTCTGTGTCTGTGTGTGTCTGTGTCTGTGTCTGTGTGTCTTGGTCTTTTGTCAGTCATGGGGCTTGAACTCAGGCCCTGGGCACTGTCTCTGAGCTCTTTTTCTCAAGGCTAGTGCTCTACCACATTGAACCACAATTCTACTTCCAGTTTTCTGGGCAGGCTTTGAACTATGATCCTTAAATCTCAGCCTCCAGAGAAGTTAGGATAACAGGTATGAGCCTCCCGTGCTGGCTTGTTATTTGGTTTTGATGTTAGCCTTTCTCTATGTGTGCAGGTAGATCCCAGTGCAGTTTTGGTTTGCATTTCCTCCATGGCTAAAAACGCTGAATACTCCTTCATGTATTTATTGGCCATTTGTATTTTTTCATTGAAAAGGGGCTAGCTGGTCTTTGTAACGTCATACAGCCCCACTGGTCAGTTCTTGCTCTTATTTCCTGGGCTACCTCGGGAGTTCTGTTCAGAAAGTGATTGCCTGGGAATTCTTATCTGTAGTCAGTGACTAGGAAGAGCCCTGAGATCAAGTCCACGTGAATGGGCTCTGCTGCCGTGGACCTGCAAACTCGTGAGGTCATTTTACACTGGCCCCATGGCCAGGTGGATCCTGCTGGGGATCCAGGCCAGCCAGTCCCTGCAAGATCGCACCACAGAGACTCCTCGCTTTTTCCAGCAGCACTCTTCAGTGCATTACCCTTTCGTTGCAGCAGGAGTCCTCAGGACACACCTAGAGTAAGAGCTCCCCTCCTGGGAGCCATGCCACCTCTGAGCCTCCAGGGCATGCTTCTAGATTCAAACCAGAGCAGTTCTAATCCTGTTATTGAGACCCCACCTCACCCCCTTGCCCCCCCATGACCTCATCACTTCCCCATCTCCCTGAGACCCCCCCCCACCTACCCTAGGGGTTTAAATTCCAGAACATGGACTTGAGGAACTGCTCAGTTCCTAACACTGCCTGAGGTCTAACCATCCGAGTCTGGGAAACGCCCTGGACACAAGTTATAGAGAGGAGGCCCTGAGCACAGCAAGCAGTCTGATAGGCAGCATACACTTTGCATCATGACTTTCCCCTCAAGAACACAGAAAGTGTAGCACATGGAGAAGTTTCCATTCACAAGGGAGTGCTCCAGGAGAGGCAGGCATAGATGGAGCGCTCAAAAGCCGTGATTCCTGCAACCCCTCCTTCCATAACTGACTCAGAGTGACCAGTGAGCATCACAAATCCTAAGTGAAGGTTGTTTGGGAACAGGATATCCACCAAATCTTATCGTCATTCCATGTATCCGTGCTAGTTGAAAAAGAAAATTAAAATGGACCTCTTTGAGGGGAATTCTGGTGGCTATGACTTAACTAGACATGCAGGCTCGGCCCAAATAGTGGGGAGAAATGTGGCCTTCCTGGCATGAGGCGGCTGGCCTTCTGCTGTTTCCAGAAGACAAATCTAATGATGAAAGGGCCATAAGATTAATACAGATGGCGGGCCTCTCTCCAGACAGCTGGCCTCCATTCTTAAATGCAAAATAAAGCAAAGCGCAAAGCACAATGTCATGCAGGACAAATCTAACTAAAAATGGTGAGTTTAAGAGGAAAATAGATTAAATTGAAATTGATTTAAAACAATAGGCATGGGGCCGGGAGCATAGCCTAGTGGCAGAGTGGTCGCATGGCATGCATGAAGCCCTGAGTTCGATTCCTTGGTGCCACATACTCAGAAAAAGCTGGAAATGGCACTGTGGCTCAAGTGGCAGAATGCTAGCTTTGAGCAAAAAGTGTCCAAGGACAGTGCCCAGGCCCTGAGTTCAAACCCCAGGACTGGCTGAAAAACAAAAACAAACAAACAAACCATGATGGCAAATGCAAACCGTTAATCTTGGTTGCCCCTTACTTGAAGAATAGATGGAGGGGCGGCGTTTGTGCTGTGCTGAGGCTGGGCCACGTTTTTCCCAGCTGAGGATGGTCCTGTGCCACCCGTCAGCCAAGCTCTGTCAGGCTGACCTCAATTTGCAGCCTTGCTAACCACCCCTTCAACACGGTGTAGCTTACCGGCACACGGTGCCAGGCCTGGCTTCTTAGTTACGACTGGGTCTCGCTAGCTTTTTGCCTGGATTGGCCACTAATGATTGCTCTTCACCTCCACATAGCTAGGGTTACAGACATGAGCCACGACACCTGACTGATGACCTGAAAAAAAGTCCTCCTGAAAATCTGAAACCTGCCCAATGGTCTGGGGCAGAGCTCAATGGCAAAACGCTTACTTCACAAGTGCAACATCCTGAGTTCAATCCTCAGTGCCAAAAGAGAAAAAGCAAAAGAAATTCCATTTTAAAGAGAACAAACGGACACCTGCCCAATGGTAGGTAGATAGGTAATCAGGGCATCTGAAGAACTGCTGTTGTCCTGGGACCGATTCTGCCAGGCCCAGAGGAAGGGACCCGAAGCAGCCCAGCACCTCATCAGGCTGGTGGAGGAAAGGAGTCCTGCAACCTCCAGCTGTCCTCAGCCTTTGGACTTGAGGCCCTGCGTTCCCTGGCACTGCCCCTCAGGGAGCAGCCACCCTCGCCCCTTCTCTGCTCATGCTGCAGCTGGAGCATCATCAGGTGCTAGCTGTCTGTCCGTCTCTCACTGGAGGACATGTGGACTATTCCTCTGTGTGAAACTAATGACTCCGAGTCCATTTTAATATAATGAAGAAATATGCACTGTTAATACTTGCACGAGAACATACATGGAGGATTTGTTCCAGTGACAGATTTATGACTCAGCCGTATTGAAGGTGTGTTTGTGCGTTATTTAAAATAATACTGACATGTGTAAGAGTCCTCAGTCCCGGGTAAGAGCTCCTCCTGCCCGGCTGGGCCCGCCTGCAGCTCACTCCGTGCTCACTCCGTGCTCACTCCGTGCCCCCTCCTCCATGGCCTGAGGTTCCTGGGCCCCGAGTCTGTCACACTGTGCACTGGCTCCACCACACATCCTGTCTCAAACTCAGAGAGTTGCAGGGCGGGAGCCTCGGCTAGGAGAATGGGGCTGGAGTGAGTCCAGGACTTGAAGAAGCAGAGCCCCTTCCGAGGATGCAGTTATAGGGATCCCAGAGCCTCAACAAGACCAGCATTTCCTTCACAAAGCAGAGAGCAAAGCTCCAGCCCTGGAAAGGTATCACGACCGAAGACACGGGGCCAACTCCGCAGTGCAGGACACCGCAGAGACCGTGGCAGCCCCAGCCTCTACCATGGGGCCTCCTGGAACGACAGCATGGTGTCAGCCTCTACCTCATCGTCCCAGCCATCACCCCGTCTTTAATGGTGAACAAAGTGAATTCTTTCCCCGACTGTGGTTGAAGCTCAACTCTGTCATGGGTTTCTGTTGGAGGCCTGGCGCTCTGCCTTGCTGGGTGACCACTCGGCCCCTCTGGGCTCTGGCTGCCCCATGAAGGGCTCTGGAGGGTCCTTGCTGAGAAGAGGGCCTAAGTTCCAGGGCAGGTTCTGGCATTCGAGGGACGTGGTGCCCCATGCTACCTGTGCTTTGCTCCTGGCAGGTAGGGCCACATCCCAGGTGGACCAGGAGCTGTACCCCGAGTCTCTGGGGGTACTGATGAGCTTGTGGGGGCAGTGGAGGCATGTAAGTCATGCACCAAGTCAGCAAGGATTCACACAAAGCCAGGCCCGCAGACCAGTCTTTACTCAGCTGCAGCATGGATTCCGGTAGTCAGCCGGGGACCCCCAAGAGCTGTGATGGGACGGTGGCCTGAGATGGAGTGAGCTAGACGAAGCAGGCACCCTCCAACTCCCCTGGGGGGGCAGGCTGGCCATCGTCGGACATCATGCTGGCCGTGGGTTATCTCTCAAAGACCTTATTGGAGACAAGATTCCTCGGTGGATGCTGTGGTTTTAGGGGGATGGATAGTGTTGGCTGTCTGAAGACGGGTTGATCTACCTGGATCTGGAGGTGAGGATCTGGTGGTAAATCACCAGCCAAGAAGGAATATGAGGCCCTAAGTTCAAGTCCCAGGACCTACACACACACACACACACACACACACACACACACACACACATGCACACACATGCACACACACCAGTGGTGCCTCTTCCCTAGCTTCCCAAGCATGACAGAAGTGACCCCCGCATTTATGTAGATTCTACAGTGGGCATTGAGGACACACAGGGCCACATGGCTCTCTCTAGTCATTTAGGGCCCTGGCACTCCTCTGCTCTGGGTAGACCAGTAGTCCTCACAGCGAGGCTCCTGATCCTCACCCTTCCCCCATGGGCCACCCCTGTCCACCCGGGGCACACCCAACCCCACTGGACGTGGTGGCAGTAATCAGCTGACTGACCTCAGCCTCTGGATAGGTGAGCTTAGGAGCGACGTGGAACTTGCCAGCCACCCCAGCAAACTCTCCTGGGTTGCATGAAGTCTGGTGTTCACTGGATCACTCTGCTTGATGAAAGACCACTGCCAAATCAGGGACAGTGGCAGAGGATCAAAGTAGCTGGACCTGCTGCCATTTATCGGTATGTCCTGGAGCTCCTGCGATAGGCAGTGACCACGTTAGCCAGAGGGAGTGTGAGAGGGATGGCCACCCCACAGGTCTGCATGACTCTCTGCAAGTGCCTCAATCCCTCGTTAATTTCCTTGTGAGCCAGGACAGGTCCTGTGAGACCCTCATAGGATGAGATTGCCTTCCTTCCAGAAGTCTCTGGCCCTCCCCAGCCCAGCCCCATACAACCCAAAAGTGGCACTGCTGTGGTGCTGGGACTTTTGGCAGTCTCCTGTTTTTCACTTGCTTCTTGGTCTGTCACCAAAAGAAGCCCACTGCTCACCACTCACCACTCTCTGTCAAGTCACCCACCCCAGGTGTCACACAGCCCCATTGTCTCATTTCCTTTGGCTGGGACACACCAGGACCAGGTCCATGCCTGGTGTGCAGCCGGCATACCACAGGCTCGTGGCAGGTGGCTCTCTGAGTCTTCTTCCCACATTTATGTTCTAAAGTAGTGTTTTTGAGATTCTAGAAGCGTTTTTCATCTTCAGATACAACCATTTTCCAGAATTGGATGATAGTTAAACAGTTACCTAGTCCAGGCGACCCTTGGCATCTTGGCTTTGAGAGGCAGAGCCCAGGGGCCTGGTTTTGACTGGATGATAACCCAGGAATGAGCAACCCCCGGCCCACCTTTTCCCTTTTCACAGGCAGACAGGTGCAGGGCAGAGGGGCTGCCCAGGCATCCAGGCACTAGCACGGAGACCATGGGCCAGTCCAGGGCGCCTCTGCTCCTGGCCCAGGTCCACTGTGCACCTGGAATGCGGGTATGCTGTGGCAACTGCCATTCTGACTGCCGGGTGAGGACGAGGGATGGCCGGGACCCAGGCTCTCCAGGGAAATGTGGGCTTGGGATGTGTGTTAGTGATTGGGTTGGATTCCAGATGAAGAAATCATATATCTGCTGCCATTTAGGTCAGGTTCAAACCAGGAAGACCGAGATAATCTAATAGAGTTTTCCATTTGTCAAGGAGTTATGTCTCATTTCTTCATGATTTATGTCCTCTCTGCCGCAGAGGACATTGCCAGAGCCCCTTGCAGCGCCCTGGGCACTTGAGTTCCTTCCAAGAGGTAAGCCTGCTGCTGTTTAAGCAGGTTCACGGTGATGGATTACGGTCCCCCACAGCCACAAGCTGTCTCCACGGGTTCACATCTCCCCAGCACTGCTCATATCTAATTTGTGTAGAAATGTCAATCAATTATTTAGAAGTTCATTCTTGCTGATGTCAGCAGCTCCAGAGCAGCTAGGAGATGTGGGAGGACTCTGAAAGTCCCTGCAGTGTGGCCATGGAGCCCCGGAAGGCCCGGCCACCTGATAAGGGGGTGGGGGAAGGCAGGCCTCACCGTCTGGAAAGACAGAGGTCCTGGGCAGACCCACATTCTACAAGCGTCATCGTCCTACCTTGATATTCTGATGGTTCTGCTTCAGGATTAAAATGGTAACTTTGATACGGGTAATAATACAATGAGTTCGGCAGCTGCACAAATGCTTATGGTTCCATGCTCTTTCACTGCAGAGACGATTGGGGTTTTGATAACTTCCTGGAGTAGACCAGGAACATTTCAATCTATTTACATTGGAAAATTAGCTGTTTGTGTCTCAGAATTAGTGCCAAACAGTAATATATTTTATGGTGTTCTGGGATTCATTCCACTGCCTATCTAGGAAGCTGAGGCAGGGGATTTTTATTTTCTAATTTGTGAGCTAAACGATATCTCAAAGATATGCAGCCAAGAAGCTGTTTTCCTTGAATCCAGACATCCCTGAAATGTAACTAGCAAACTTATTCTTAGATAAAAGCTATTTAATCAAAACTCTCAGGGTAGCTTTCATGTGTTTCAATTGAATTTTTTCTAAAAGGATTAACTATCTATGCTTTGAAGTCAGAAAGGCAATTATTACAGAATCCAGATTAATACAAGTTGACCTCATTTCTACACAATGACATTGTAAGTCGCCTCATAAGAACGGCTATTGTGAGTATGCAAATGTGCAATGTATGGTTCTGAAATGATCTAATTTTTCCTACTTCATAGCTAAAAGTGTATGTTGAAATTCAAGCCCTTCGCGGGGGGCCTAGTGCTAGGACGTGATGAGACTGGAGATAAAAGTGTGTTCACTAGGCAGACCATTAATTCAGCAGGTAATGCCTAAGCACAGTCACATGTGTTGCCCTACCTATTACATGCCAAATAAGGAAGATGAACACAAACGAAGACGGGACCTGTCAGGCAGAGACACGTAGAGAGGAGGTGTGGGATTCCTCACAGATGACCTGGGCCGAGGTCTGCCTTGGCTGCCCTGAGCTCCCACAGCCTTCCCCAGTGTCCAGTTCCCTCCCTCCCTCCCTCCCTCCCTTGTGTGCTCATTGCCACCCCTCTACAGATCACCTGCAGGGCCCACGCCCATGACCCTTGGCAGCTGGCTGTCTCTGAGCCTCAGTTTCCTCATGAATCAGCTTACCTGCCTCAGGAAACAGATCGAAGGGGTCCTCTGGGACTATGTCTGCAGTCACTGCCACATCCTGTCACTGTTGCTGGTTCTGTTCACACACACACACACACACACACACACAGAGCCATGGCCCCCGCTCAGAGTCAGCCCTGTTCACACGCACACAGCCCCCACTTAGAATTCACTGTAATTCACACAGACTTTGGGCAGGTGGATATTCCATTGTGCACGGCCATCTGTTGATAGGAAATGTCCCTCTTCTGTCCCCAGCTGTCTTAGCCTCCATGGCTGCAGGTGTCACCTGTAGTTTAATGCCTGACAAAGGTGTGTCCCTTGTTCCAGACTCTTCTGATCCCCTTTTCAGTGTGTCTGGTTGTCTCCCCAGACTCAAATTCAGCCCATCTTATCATGGTCTTCTGGATTCTAAACAGAGGGCCCTGTGCTTGAGAGCCCTTGCAGCCAGCCAGCCCCTGCCCTCCTCTTCCCTTCCTCCTGCCAGAGGGAGGCGAGCCAGAGCAGTCCATCTGCAGACCTGTTGGTTCTTAAGAATGGCAAAGGTAAAATGTGGGTGCCAGTGCGAGCAGGATGGAGATTTGATGCCCTGAGATTCCTTGGAAGGAAGCAGAATGTTTAAAATCCCTGTAGCAAGGAGGCCTCCAGTATGACTGGAACCTCAGGCATCCATTAGCCACATCATCTGATGGCAGCAAGGATAGTGCAGCTGTCGTGAGAGGAGAAAGGAGACAGGTAGCTGGCGAGAGCCCTTCATACTCAGCAGCAGATGTTTCAAAAGTGAGCGTGAGTGACAGCGTGGAAGCCTGCAGCCCCTGTAAAGAAGAAAGGCAGCAGTGACGTTGGAGCAAGTCTCTGAGCTGCTTCACCAGAGGGGGCGCAGTCTCCTCCAACTCCATCTCTAGTGGTACCCTGTTTGGGGGGAGGTCTTGAGCTTTACGATCGAGGGATCACCAAGGTGGACGTTATCCCTTTGACTTTCCTAAGAGTCGAGGTTGGGCTCGTAGCTTCTGTGAGATTTCTTTTTTTTTTTGAGTCGATGCTAAGCAGTGTTTCTTGTTAGTCCTCAGTTAATTAGAAAATTAAATTAACCACCAGGCTCATTCCCAGAGCATTCTGGTTAATTGATGTCTCACTGTATTTGGATTAGAAGGCCTCGAGAGGCCTAAGGTTATAATTGTGTGGAATTAGAGAACCCAGGACTCAGGAATTGCAGAGCATTTGTGAGGTGCGGGGGCGTTGGGCCTGCCCAGAAGTCCCAAGACAAAGGCCTTGGTGGGTGAAGTGAGGGGCCAGCCAGGGCCTGAGCCCTCAGGAGACCGAAGCTGTGGGTTAAAAGCTCTTTAGCAGAGAAATGAAGAGATCAAAGTGCTGCTTCTCGCTCTTCAGCCCAAGAAAATTGATCTAAATTTAAACCCTTGGATGAGAGTGGCTTAATGCTTTTAATTTGCATTTAAAAATCTTAAAAATTTTTCTCCCTCAGAATAGCTGCCCTTTCTTCCTCCTGTGGTTTCCAACCTTGATTTAGAAAACTGAAGATAATTAAACTCTCGAGGGTCCCCAAAACTCTAAGCGATTTAACTAGACATGGTCAGCCTCACAGTAAAACTTCTACTGCCTTAAGGTAGAGATGTGGGTTCTACACTCGCTGATCCCACCCGCGCTAACGTTGGAAGTGTGCTCGTGGAAAGTTCTAGACGCCGAAACTGCCACGGAAGACCCAAGTCCAGCCGAGCTGGTGTGGGGAGAAACTACAATGTACAATGTTACAACGTTACGCACAGACAGAGCCCTTGGGGCGACGTGGGCTGTACTGAGCAAGACAGTGCGAGGCTGGGTAAAACTGCCCTCACGTCCTGGTCCATCTTGGACTGAGACTTGGGGGAGGGGAGGAGTGGGGAGGCCTGGAATCTTCCCCCACACAGAAAATGGTTGCATTTTTGCTTTCTTCCTTTTAGATCTCAGAAATTGGATTTGTTTTCATTGATTACTTTTGTTTTCCTGACGTTTTTTGGTTTTCTTTTTTACACTGTGGTAAATCATGCCTGCTGTGAAATGGACTATCATAGCTAGTTCACATTGCGGACCTCAGTGGTTTTACCCCCAGAATGCCATGCGGCCACCAACCCATCCCTCTCTAGGATGCTTCCTGAGCTGTGAAATGGAAACACAGCCCACAGAACACTTCCTCCCAGCTTTCTGTCTCTGCAGTTCTGACTGTTCTACATACCTGTACAAGCAGAACTGTCCAGTCTTTATC